>NC_056735.1:473030586-473100586 GCF_019279795.1 Protopterus annectens
ATCTCTCTCTCTCTCTCTACACACATATATCTATCTATCTATATATATATATATATATATATATATATATATATATATAGATATATATAGATATATATATATATATATATATAGCTATATATGGCTATATATAGCTATATATCTACATTTTTCTATACATATATATATATATATATATATATATATATATATATATATATATATATATTTATATCTACACTAAGGCACTGTACGAGCACATCCACTCATTTATGAATCGTGCCATCCCAAATAGAACCAAGATGCTCTCATCTAAAAAAAGGAAGCCAATCTGGTGGTCCCCTGCCATAAACAAATTTACAACAAAAGGAAGAAACTGTTGCAGAATAGAGGAAAATCCCAGGATGCAAAAAACTCCCTTACCAGCATCAGTAAGAAACTGCGATCCCTTATAAAATCCTCCAAAGCTAGTTACGAAAATAAAATTGCCAAAGATTCCAAAGACAACCACAAGGCATTCTATAACTATGTCAAGAATCTAAATGGCAATGCTCAGATCTGCTCTGAGCTAAAACAGAATGGCATTAAATATACTGATCCCAAGGATATTGCCAATATCCTGGCAGATCGATTCAGTGCCAACTTCACCCCCCTCTCACCCCCTAAATGGCCCATCTCAATACTGGAAGATTGCCAAATTCCGGTAATAACGGCCACACAGGTAAAAAACACACTCTCCAAAGCTAAGAATACAGCATCCATGGGACCAGATGACATCCCGGGCTGTGTATTACATGAACTACAATATGAACTGGCACCTCACCTAAGTGTCATGTTTAATCACAGCCTCACTTCAGGTTTCGTGCCCAATGAGTGGTGCAGAGCTACAGTTATCCCACTCCACAAGGGGAGATCCACCTTGGAACCAAGGAAACTACTGTCCCATCAGTCTGACGAGCCTTATCTGCAAGGCCATTGAGCGTATTATCATGGAACTTATAAACAAAGACATTGGCAACCTTCAAACACTGGACCCCACCCAGTTTGGGTTCGTGAAGGGCCGATCTTGTCTCCTGAACCTGATCAAATCAGTCTCCAGAGCCATGGACAAGGGTAAGGTGGTCCACACAGCCTATCTAGACCTTGCCAAGGCCTTTGACACCATCCCCCACTCTGGAATCATAGATAAACTTACTAAGCTGGGCATTAATCCCTACGTCACCCAATGGGTTGCTAACTGGCTTACTGATAGAACCCACACTGTAAAAGTAGCCAACTCCAAATCCAGCTCCAGACAAGTGAAAAGTGGAGTACCTCAGGGTTCAGTCCTGGGACCGCTTTTGTTTGGCATCTACTTCTCTGAAGTACAGGCCAACACTAAGGGACTCTGGCTAACAAAGTTCGCAGATGACTGCAAACTGGGAGCTATTACTGAATCCCCAAATGATGTGGATACTCTACAAAAGGGCCTTACAGAAATAGATGATTGGTGCCAGACCCATGGGTTCAAGCTCAATGCCAAGAAATGTATAGTTATCCCCTTTGGGAAAAAACATGTACCCATGAATTACCATATAGGTGGCAGTAACTAAACACTGAAAGTGTGATAAGAGACTTAGGGACACAGGTGGACAGTGGTCTCACCTTCGATAACCACATTGCCACAACAGTCAGGAAATCCTTCTATGTGGCACGCCTCATCACTAAGGGCTTTTCATCCAGAAAAAAGGAGGTCATTGTCCCACTGTACTCATCCCTCATTAGACCCATTATAGAATACAACACCCCGTTTGGTATGTACCACTCAAGACATCTGCAACAACTGGAAAGGCCAAAGAAGTACCTCACTAAAAGAATCGCAGGCCTAAAGCAGATGGCCTATGCTGACCACCTTAAAAAACTCCAGCTATACTCTGTCGCATATCGTCTACTCAGAGGCGATCTCTGCTTAACCTACAAGGCCATGTCAAACCCAGAGCTGTTGGACATGCTACACTTAAAGAAATCCCAATCCCTCAGAGCCACACGCTCCTGGGATCTAAACCTTGTCATCACAATAAACAAAACATGCTGGAGGGATAGGTTCCTGAACCAGAGACTCCCCAGACTCTGGAATAGATTGCCCATACATGTCAAGCAGAGTGCCTCTTTGGCCCTCTTCAAAAGGAACCTTGACGATTGGATGGGAGAAAGGAAATTCACCCCAGGGATCACGTCAGTTGCCCTGCTAGACAGGGGTCCAGGGAAGTAAATAGTGTGGGAAGAAATAGCCAGGGAACTAGGCTTGTATAGGCCCTAGGGCTGTCTATATGGACTGCAATGCACAAGGTGCATGGTTTGATCCTGACATCTGTTTAATGCCTGTATGGGGTTTACAAGTTCTCATTGGGGCTCCTTCCCACTTTCAAAAACATGCTTAGTATATCCATCTCAAAACTCTCTCAAGGAGTTGTGGGCAGCAGCACAGACTCTGTATGGTACTCTAGAGGGAGCCTGTTTTAACCACTTTGAGCATCTTCTCTAATGTGTAGTATCATAAAACAGACAGGTCATAGACTTCACGCTATGGCAGGGCTAGTCCCTCAATGGTATAAAATATGGCTGTAGGTGATTGAATTTTGTTGACTAGTGTTCCAGAAAAATAGGCATGGGTGTTTGTGAGAGATAAGTGGGTCAAGGACCTGGCCTATACCAGGGAACCCTTGCTAATGATTGCTGCTATTGACCAGTAACATAAAAGCCCAGCATCTCTGGAACACTAATCTACTGGCTGGCAGGTATTCGGTTGCCTAGCTTGGGTCACCTGGGATAGCTCTGTTGAGCTAAAACAGGACATAAAACCAATCAACCTGCAAAACATGAATTAAAAATTGCTAGACTCGATGTGGGTTCACTGACAGAATGGAGCTTCTAATGCCATGATAGCAAGGAGGAGGCTGAACATTCTATTTTTCCAGGGGAGAAGATGGATGGGCAGTACAGCAAAGCCACTTGGGCTGGGATCCAGTGTACTACTGAGAAGGAGGACAGGTTAGAAATGATTTGAGAATTGTGGTGAAGGAGAGGATTCAGAAGGCAGTGAAGGATGTATTCAGAATTAGTGACAGATTGATGGCAAACAGATTCCAGTGTAATGCTCGGGCAGTATTCATAATCTCAGTTTATGTCCAACATCAGGGCTTGGAAAGTAAGGAAAAGAGTGAATTCAGACAGCAGTTCTCACTATCCATCTACCTACTTTACTGAATAAACTACCTGAAACTTCAACAGGGCATTTTTATTCCTCCCTCAGGGAGGCCATCAAACAGAGAGTCTCCTAGAACTGCTAGTTAAAGGGATTTTATCTAGATTAATCCATTTTACACTGTTTCTTGTTAGTTCTTTCACCCTCTGGACTACAGGTGGGTATCAGACCTGACTCGAGCTTTCTGGATTACCTCTGTTCTCAACTTTTGTATTTTCTTGAGTCTTCAATTTTCCTCTTTCTAATGTTGCTTTTGCACATTTGTTGAGAGCAAATGACATTCATAGGTCAGCTGAGAAGGCTTTATCAACTTTTAGTTGCTATTTCAGGAGTTTATCTGTTGAACTATGTAGTTTTACATCATCCACACAAAGTAGGTGAGATATCCTTTCACTTGGTGGTTTTCTTGGAGTCAGACTGAGCAACAGTGATGAGAAAGAATCACCCTGAAATACCCATGATGGATCTTCATACCCTGGATAGCAATTTGCCCTTGTTTTTTTGTGATTCAACAACAACGTGGTTTGCCATTTCTTAATAATAACTGCAATAAAATGTACCAATGTGTGACAGATTTGTATATATGTAAGCATTCTATAATCCAGGAGTGAGGAATACTATTAAATGCTTTTTAATAGTATAACCGTGCCATGCTGAGATTTCTGTTCTTTTTACATATATATATATATGATCCTTTGCTCCATATAAATCCCTTTTGTTCCTCTTTTGTTCTATGACCATGATTGGATTTTTATCTAAATGACTGTGTACTCTATCTGTATTAATTCCTGTGTATAACTTATATGTTGTTGGGAAAGATGTTATTGGTTGATAATCCTAAATTACAATGCAAAGATGAAAATACCTTGAACCAAGAGTTACATACAACATCTGGACCTACCATTTTCCAGTTGGGAACATTTTCTAACTTTAATTCTATCTCAGTAGGAGTTACTTCATTCTAATCCATATCTTCTATATCATAGTCTGTCAATTGTTCTTTCAATTCTTTTATGCGCTCGGCCTCTTTATAGTGCTCAGCTGAGTCCTCATAGTTACTTCTTCAGAATGCATTAATTTTCTCTATTCTTGGCTGTATCCCAGCTATTGCTGTTTTCTTTCCGAACTCCCTGTAAAATTTCTTTGGGTCATCCCTAAATTGTTTGTTTCATAGCATTTCTTTATATTACTACCTATTACTATTTTTATTACTATAACTATGCAGTGGCACAGTGGTAGTGTTGTTGCCTCACAGCAAGAGGTGTTCTGGTTTGATTGTTGGCTAGCATGCCTTCTGTGTGGAGTCTGCATGTCCTCCCTGTGTACTCTGGTTTCCTCCCACATTACAAAGACATGCGTCTGGAGTGTTTCTCCCTGGGACTCCGCTGAAAGTTGGCTTCATTCCAAGTCAGACTTTCCGGGTAAACTAATGTTAAATAAATAAATAAATAAATAAATATTTCTCAGTGCGTCTCCTATGTTTTTCAGCCTGAACAGAGATTTAAAAATGTATTCTTAGAGACAGTATAACTCAAATCCTGATCTGTTTTGATGTTTCATTTTTGTTTTTGCTCTTTGGCTTTTCTAATTTTTAGCTTGATGTCCTTTACTGTATTCTTCCAATAAGGATACATCTTTTCTTAACTGTTTCACAAGTGTTTTTAGTTGGTGCTTCCACAGTAGTGATTTATTTGCCCCTTTATTTTCCTTTAATAACTTATGCTTTCTTGGTAATATATTGACTGTTATTAGTTTCACTGCACAATAATGTATTATGTTAATTTCTCTTACATTGTGTGGATCTCTCTTTATAGCTCCAATTACTTTAGTCATTTATTTAACTTAGGTTCTAACAGTCCTTGTCTTATTCACTCTTGGCAGCCACTGTCTTTCATACATATTATTATATTTATCCATTTCTGTCAGTTCCAGCAGGTCTTCTTTTAAATTGTTTTCTTGTTGATTAAAAGTTTCTTCTAGGGTTGGTGTTTCTTGCTCTTTCTGTCCTTGTGTGAAACATCTTGTCATTGAAATGACTGTGACATTTCATTTTGTGAAAAGACTTTACAGCTTTCGACATTCAACTGAATTAACAAGTGATTTTCTGTGTTACTGCACTGTTCTACTTCCTCTTTCACTTCAAGCTGTACCTGTTTAATAAACCACCATTCTGATGTGGCCTTTGTATCTGGGATTCCCATTCAAATCATTTACTTCATAATTGATCAATCACTTCATTTTCAATTTCTTCAAAGTCTGTATCACACTGCCTGCTTGTCATTGCATTAGACATTTGTGCTACTGTTCTCTTCTTTTCTAACATTTACCATGTCTGTGTGCCTTTCCCTATATGTATTTTCAAATAGTTTTGACTTTGTTTTATGATTATTAGTTAATCTTGATTTCTTTTTTACATATAAATGCATCATATTAGTTCTTTCTTCTTCTCACAGGTTTAGTCCTCTCTCTTTAATGTCCAAATACCTGTGGATTTTTTTACTTTCTCTCTCAATGCTTCATTTTTTGCTTCCTTTTCCAACTCACTCAATATTTTCTTGTGTACATATTTTCTTGTTTTGATATTATTTAGTCAGTTAATTACCTTAAAAAGGCATCTGCAATGTTAGCCATTTTTTTCTGTTTCAGTGATTTTTCTCTTATTTATTTTTCCATTGCTCTTGTAATGTAACCACTTTTTGGGAACTCTTGGTTAGTTGCATAGAAGAAACAAAACATAACTTCTTTTTTGTCCTCAAGTGTCCATATCTCCATTTCTAGGCATCTTGTCTGGCTGGTCAGTTTTCTTACTTTTGTGGACTGTTTTTTTTTTTTTTTTTTTGCCACAGTCTATTGAATCAGGTCCTAACACAGCAGCAATATAGCTTCCATTCCTAGAGGACTCAGTACTGGTCATTACACCAGTCCTGCCTTTGCCAGGCACTAGAACACTTTCTTATCCTGGGATGAGCACACCACCCAGCTCTTCCTTTTTTCCTTATTTTTTGCATAATATATATGTCAGTCTATATATACCAGTTTTGTCTAGGCGAAATTTAGTAAACAACAGGACAATCATGTGAAGATACCCACCAAGGACTGAGGATGATTTCAGTACAAAGCAAACTCTTCCCCTTACCTTTTCACAATGTTTTCATCTCTCCATCCAGGCCTTTTGCATTACCCAGTGTATCATGTGTAATGTGCTCATATACTTCCCAGGCAACTCCTATGATTCTCATAACTGGAAAAGATTTGTCCAATGCCAGCATTTCATGCAAGGTGACTCCAGCAGGGTCATGTACTTCATAGGTATGCATAAAAACAGACACACAGCCCACTCTTTACAGTTACCATGCAGTGAAGTAGCAGGCCACATATAACAGTGCCACCACTGTGGGTGTTAGAGGGCCTTCCAGATATGTGTTGCAACTATGGATGACCTTTTCTGCCTTTCCCAGACCTTTGTAGACATGGCATTTAATACAACACCCAGAAAGACATGGAATATATTGGAAAGTGTTTTCATCTTACTTAAGAGATGCTTCTTCTACCATGATGCATTCAGTTGTAATTGTAATATTCGCCTGAGAGCTGTAGCTCATTTTTTGTTCTGCAGACCACATTGCATAACAAGTGTAAGGAAGCAGCTACAGCAGCAGAGAAATATTCCAGCAGGACCCACCATGTCTTTTGGAGCAGTATATGAGAAGCACAGCAGTTTGCTGAAGTGGAACAGGTGACAGTGAGACCTCATGCAAGGCAGAGGCAGGTGCAATACACTAAGCAGTGACAAAGAATGGCATCTGGTACAGGCAATACAAAAGCAAAAATGATGCATGCATTATCAAACCCAGTCTATGAAAAACAGTGCATGGACAGCTTGCATCAGTTATTACCTTTCCAACACAAGTTAGGGAATGGGCAGGGTGCTGTTGTCACCATTTGCACAAATGGCAGGGAACAGTGATAGTTGACAGTGACAGTCTCATATGAGATAGACTCATGAGAGGTTGATTTGGTAGAAAACACAAAAATAATCCATCACCTAGGAGGTTATGAAGAATATGAAATTATTTATTGTAGCAACTCCAAAAGTGAAAGCAAACTGGTTTCAGCTAAAGTACAGCCTTCTTCAGTGCTAAAATGCACAATAAAAATGGTTGTTTAAATACATAAGCACATAACTGAAATCATGTTCCTATTGGTTCATACCCAAAATTAAGTAAGCTCATTAAGGCCAGGCTTAAACAAAGCCCCTAGCCTAACAATCCAGCTAGATTATTATGCTTATGTATTTAAACAACCATTTTTATTGTGTGTTTTAGCACTGAAGAAGGCTGTACTTTAACCGAAACTGGTTTGCTTTCACTTTGGAGTTGCCACAATAAAGAATTTCATATTCTTCATAACCTCCTATGTGCTTTATTATTTTTGTGTTTTCTATGTATTTGGTTCAGTCCGTGCACCTTGTCGTATGAGTGTGTTCATTGTGCTTGGAGGTTGATTTGGTAACCATGTAATCTGGTTGCAGCTTGTAGTGAATCAGGGATCACATTATCTAGTTGCAGACCACTAACACTGGTAAAATATACCATGGTGCCAGTGATCTGAGAGGTTGTTGCAGTCTATGTTAATGGAAGTGTATAAATATGGAACTATGCATGCACACCTTAACAGTATGTCCCGTGTCAGTAATCTTCAGATGTATGATGTTCACACTCCAGATGACAGCAATGAGCAGGACTGATACACCACTCAAAAGGAATATTGATGGTGTTGAACAATAAAAGTAAAGGAGCTCAGCGTGGTAAGGTGTCACAGTGGCATGCTCATGGGACTGGCCATAAGTAGGTGTTATGGCTTCTGTGGCCACAGCCAGTACAGACACTGTGTCAGAAACATGGCCATAGGCAACAGGGCCTGCAGAGGCAGACTGGATATTGATTTCATCTGCATCACAGATGTATCAATGGATGCCATATTAGCCATTTGTGACATGAGCAGTACTGTCTGCTCCCTGTGACTATGCATCGTGTTAACGTGCAGGCATAAAATGTCATTACACAGGGTGTATAAGTATTGCATGTTATTCTGCAGGTCATGTAGCACTCTCACCATCATACAGAGGTGTGGTTGAAAACTTTTTGTACCTATCTCTGACCCTCACATCTAGTAATTAATGCTTTGTATTCTACCAGTCAGACCTGGAGTCATTGCAACACTGCAGACCACGTTGTCTCTCAGTTAAGGGATGCATGGACAAGCTGGAGCCAATGAATATCACAGATGCCATAAAAGCTGTGGACTGTTTTTCAGCATGTGTGAGGCTCACAGTTGCAAGATATCAGCCAAACATTGGTGAGACTTGAGTCTCTGCAAATCCCTGTACAGGCTACTCATATGTATGGGATGATGTCTGCTTTCTAGTGTTAGTGCTACTGCCAGAGCACTGTGCCACCAGACTGTGCTATGTGCATAGTGCCATTATCATTCCCCACAAGTGACTTATTGACATCAAACATGTGTCATCCCACTGCACCAGACCCTACATTAGTAGAACATGTGAAAGCATAAGCAGCAAAAACATCTCTGAAATAAATGGGTAATCACCCCAGCCCTAAGACAACCACACTGGTAGATGACATAGGCTGAGAATACCATATTTATTTCTATATACCTTATTATGCAGGGAGATGCATTTGCAGACTAGAGGTGTAGATCAGAGTATATGTGCTGTATCTTTAAGAAGCATATCAAGGACTGAAAGTGCACATACAAATACCAGGCACATGCTATTCCCAGTGCCATTTTGAGAGTGCAGCCAGAGAGTGAGCATGTATGATTGTAATAGCTAGTTTGTATATAAGTTACCTAAGTTAAAGTCAGTAAACATTTATCATGATGTGTTTGTACATAATAAAGCGGCTTGAACAGAATCCACAAAGACTCTTCTATTGTGTCCAAAGTAGTAGAGCGATATGGTGTCAGAACTGGGATTCCAGAGAATGATATTCAGAGCCATGAGTTACAGAGATAACAGTGAAGGTAAACTAATAGAAATGAGCACGAAAAAAAGCCATAAAAGAATCAAAGGTAATGAGAATTCGCACAAACCGCTTATCTTATAAAAAAGATTAAATAGATCATTACAAGGGCACAAATTGCAATATTAAACTAACGGGAGGCACAAAAGGTAAGTGAAATTTTTAAGATTAAGATATTTGATAAAACAATTATCAGAAAAGCAAAATGAATATGTTTGAAGCAAACGAGTGTGTTTGAGTCAAAAAGGGCATGTTTAGAGTAAAATGAGCACAAGCAAAGTACAATGGGCATGAAAAGAGATTAAATGAGCAAAATGAATATAATAAGGATAAAAAGGGAACAATAAGTGTAAATAAAGCAAGGCGACTGCATGGTTTTGGCAAAGTGTTGTGTTTTGGCATAACTGCAACTTCATATTATATCAAGGGCAGAGCTAGAATTATTCAAAGTATCTCAAAGTGTATAAAAGTGCTTACAGTGCATGCTTATTACTGTGCATGTATTCGAAGAGTAATTTGTGTACAAAGTGCAACTATTTCGTGAAGCACAGTCAAAGTATAGCCATTTCAAAAAGGATCTTGTGCTGGGTGTGTCTATTCGCAAAGTGCCACCAATACAGAGTGTTTCGTGCACTGTAAAGAATTGCCCAGCAAGATATCGCCATTTTGTTGAAATTTAAGTGTGGCATGTGCTGTTCATTCGCAAAGTGCAATTACTTTGAAATGTTGCTGACTCTGAGTTTCTTCTGCCCAGTCTGTTCGCATTGTGCAGTTATTTGAAATGTTTCATAAACTGATGAGGGGATTTCTTGCAGTACATTAATTTCAAGAGTATTACAGTGCCCAAGAAATGTATTTTGAAAAGTTCAGTTACACAGAGGCTTGTTGTGCTATTGGGCAAAGTCACAGATACTGGCATAAATTTCTGGCCTATGTGTATGTGTATGTGTTTGTGTTTATTTGCAAAACCCTAATTCTCAGGGTGTAGAATGCAAAGCACATACATATCACATCTCTACATTGTTTGTATTATAACAAAATCATACATATTTTTTCCCTGAGATATAGCATTTTTAATACTAAAACATGCCACTACAAAATAATTCCTTTATGAACTATGCCAAAATTGTAAAGCAACATTTTGTTCTAAGCTACATATAAGTTCTTAAAGGGAGAATGACATCAAAAAATGAAGTCTGTATGTGTGCCTCCATGTAATGTTTTCCCGGTTATGAGTTGTCACAGCGGAACTCCCATCCGCTAATGGTGTGCCTTCATGTAATATTTACTGAAAATTTTAGTCTTATCTGTCAAGGGGAGAACAAAATTGTGTTTTGTATATAGAGACAGGAACAGCCTTCTCATTGTTGAAATTCACCTCTGGTTTAACATACTTGTCGATCATGAAATTGAAATTAAACTTGTTGTGTTATATTGATTTTTATTAGACGTAGGTTTATGACTTTTTCCAGGAGGATGAATACAGTATATGTCCTGAATATTTCTGGACTGAGCTGGTATTATATTGGAAGTAAAATAAAATGTCACTAAAAAGATGTCTCCACCAAAACTTCCTGTACTGACCATGGAAACATGTCACAGACAAATTCAACACTAAACACATTTAAGTATTGGTGAAGTGGCAAATTTAGGCCATTTGGTGACACAGAGAAATGGCACCCTAGCTATGACCCAGCTGATCTGAGCTCAGTAAGTATCTCTGGTGACTGACAGTGATGGCAGGGAGAATACGTATGCCTATCCTGTGTAAATGACCATGTTGCATGTCTCCATACCTCTCAACTGTGCAGATTTTCACAGAAGATCCAGATTTTTGACTCTAATTTTTGGTGTGTTTCCCATAAAATGTGTGGTTCTCTGGCAAATCTCCGAGGATTGCTAGCACTAAGTAATATTAAATGATGTCAAGCATTTGAATTTTAGATTTCAAATCCTTCAAAAATTATATAATTATATAAAAACTGTCATATTTTTTAAATTTATCAGAGCAATGTTTAATGAGGGGTCAACCCAGGTATGGGAACTGCAGAGGATGGGAATATACTCAGATGGCAATGAAGTCACCTGAAATGAGAAGCAAACAGGTTTCTAAAAAGAAATAGCAATATAAAATGTATTTTATCTGAATGCCCAGGTAAAACTTTTGTGAAGGATTTACTTAGAATTGTGGAAAAGAGATTGAGATATTGTGTCTTTTGCTTATGTTAGCAATGGCATTTCCCTGTCACTCTCTAAAAAAATTACACTAAAGCTGGGCTTGATTATTGGTTAGCGTATAATTTCTTTCCACAATGGAAAATGGAATAATTATGCAGACTATATCTCTACTGAGCAGGTATCATTACAACAAAATAAAAATGCATATTTCTTCAAGATAAGTAACTTTTCAGTTACTAAGAAGATGCCATTGCCAAAAGTCATAGTACTGTCCATGACAATATAGTTTAGAATAGTTCAATACTTAATCACATTGAATTCTTTAAAGATTTCTTTATCATTTTGCTTACCTGGAAAGCCCAACTTAGAACAAAGCCAATTTTCAGTGGAGGCCAAGGGAGAAACGCTCCAGACATGTCTTTTTAATATGGGAGAAACCAGAGCAAGCCTACATGAATGCAGGGAGGACATGCAGACTCCACACAGAAGGCACCCCAGCCAAGAATCGAACTGGAGAACCTCTTGCTGTGAGCCGACAATGCAACCACTGCACCACTGTGCCATCCAAATTAGAATTAGGATTAGAAAGCGGCACTGATCACATATCGCATCTAAGCTATCTTGGTCTCATTTTATTAATGTTTTACTGATAACTGTCAATGAGAGATTAACATATGCTCTTCTGCATAAAGGTACAACATGTAGGGATTTATAGGTTCATAGGGTCATAAGTAAGAACTAGTCTAAATGCTGTTGTGGGCCATTTTAAGCCTAGCCAGTTTCCCTTTTTGTGCTCAAAATAATCTATCCCATTTGGTCATAGACTGGCCTTATTCAACCCATGGTTGATAATTACATATTACCCCTAAAGAGAATAACTGGGATAAAACCACAGATAATTTGAGGATGCGTCTATCCATTAGTAGTAAAGGGACAATCTTGGAATAAATTTTCTGTTTCCCATAGCAACCTAAGTTGTACTTGAAAATGGACACTGATGAACTTTGTTTTATGTAGATCGGGAGTCTGTTCCATGCAGTGGTATTGTCTGCTAAATATACCAGTTCATCCAAACTGTTCTGTTGATGTTGTTAAAGAAGTTTAGATCCCTAGTCTTAGTAGTTCTGATGCCATTTGAGTTGCTGATGTGCAGTGAATCCATCAATAATGGGTTGGAGGATGCTTTGTATGCCAGACAAAGTTAACCTCTTAGTAGTCTATAAGATATCTGGCAGGACTCAGGACTTTAAGTCAGTCCATGTAGGACATGTTGTTTAGGCTTTTTATCCTTTTAGCAAGGTATCTCTGTGGGTGTTCCAGTAGCTGCATCTGTATGGACAGATACATTCTCCAAATGACAAAAACAGCAGCAGTGGGTTCAGGTACAAACGCAGACTCACAGTTTATCCAGGAATTGGTTCAATAAAACACACGAAAGGTGTAGTCACATAAAAAATCCAAAAGGTATAAACAGTATTCCAAGCGCTTTAATCTCTGGTGAATGAGACTTGAAAAAGTCTCTTTGCTTTTGCACCTGAACCCACTGCTGCTGTTTTTGTCATTTGGAGTTTGTGTTGCCTACTACGTTTTAATGGACAGATACATGGTAAAGGGGAGTTATATTCAATGACTGGCCCAATGAGAGCTGAGTAAAGGAAACAATGACATCCCTAGATCTAGACACAATCTCTTTGTTTGCAAGCTGTACAATATAGAATGGGTTTTTTTTACAATAAAGTTAGGTTACTGTTCACATAAGTTCCTAAATCCTGAACAACTGGTTCAATTCTTAGTGATGTACTGTTAATGTGGTAGTTCCCCGGGAGAGATGACTTCCCAAAGGACACAATAATGGATTTTTGGCATTTAGTTTCAGGCCATGATTTTAAGACCACTTATTTATTTTAGACAAACCTTCTTGCAGGATGATAAGTCATTTGGGAATTTAATGACTATTCCTAGCTAGCAGTCATCAGCAAACTTAATCAGCCAGAGCCCTTTGCTATTGACTTTTACTTTAGAAAAGTAGATGCCAAACAGGAGAGGTCCCAGCACAGAACACTGGGGGGGGATTTCCCTGGTGACTGGTCTCTTTGTGGAAGTAACCTTCCCCATTTTGATTGTCTACATACTATCTGTGAGCCTGATGGCAATCCAGTGGGTGACATAGGATTTATTCCCAGTTTATTTAGCTTTACTACTATTTCTGAGTAGAGAATTTTGTCAAAAGCTTTAGCCAGATTGAGGTATGTGTTGTGTACCATTTTGGCTTCATCCATTGCTTTGTTGTCCTTTTCAAAAAAATCCATCAGGTTTGAGTAAGCATGACCTGCCCTTGATGAATCCATACGGAAGTGGCTACATTGTTTGAAGATTCCTTATGTCTTGATTGATTAATTCCATGATAAGTTTTTCCATGGCTTTGCATATGAGACTGGTCAGACTTGTGGGTCTGTAATTTCCTGGGTCTGTGGAAGGTCCTCCCTTATATAGGGGAATGACTGTAGTTGTTCTCCATTTGCTTTGCACAAAACCTCTATGGAGGCTGAGCTGTGTCTATGTCACATAACTGAATAGCCACATCATCGAATGTATCATTTCATCGACACTGCAGGCTATCAAACTGTTCTGATTAAGATCTCGTTGGATAGATATCAGGAAATTTGCCCTTTTCCCCACTGTAGTGCCATCTGAGAGTTCATAGGTTCATAGGTTGATACTAGGCTATCTGCCCTAGGGCATTTATAAGCGTAGCCAGAGTGTGTTTGGCCTTCACCACCCTTTTAGATTAGTTGACTGTGCCTCTGCAGGGCTCTGCCTAACATGGATTGGGATTTTGTTCCAGAGTGAGGGAAGCCTCTGGGATATGAATCTGTCCCTCCAGCATGTCCTATTTATTTCTGTGCTGAGGTTTAAGTCCCTGGAGCATGTGGCTCTAAGGGATTTGGATTTCCTGAGGTGGAGCATGTCCATTAATTCTGGTTTGGACATGGCTTTATACGTCAGGCACAGATTACCTCTGAGTAGGCGGTAAGCAACTGAGTAGAGCTGGAGTTTCTTTAGCCTAACTGCATGGGCATCTGTTTGAGTCCCTTGATCCTCTTGGTGAGGTACTTTTGGGGTCTTTCCATTTGCTACAGGTGTCGGGTAAGGTACATCCCAAATGGGGCATTGTATTAAATTATGGGCCTGATGAGTGATGAGTAGAGGGGCACAATGAACTCTCTTGATCTAGATGTGAACCTTTTCGTGATAAGGTGGGCTATATATGTAATTAGTTTTGGGTGTGGGGGGAGAGTTGATGGACTGTATTGTCGATGAGATAATGTTCAACAATGTGGCCATTTGATTATTTGACATTGACCCAGACTGAGCTTGAACGCTGTTGTTAAAGGTGTGACTAAATTATGCTTCATGATATTTAAGGTGCATCAAGGGTTATTGTCACGACCCATACCTGCAGTAAATTTTTAGCTTTTGATAGCACTTTTAGAACTGTGGGATAGCCGGAAGTGTTGACAGTTTCAGGTATATCTTGAGGAATGGATGAAGAGGAGAGAGGGGTCAAGTTAGAGCTAAATTTATTGTCCGGTTAGCTATAGCTTCATTCTCAGCGTCTGTAACATTGTTCACAATTAGCTCAGCATACTGCTGCATTGCACCTTTGAGATATGAACCTAACTAAAACATGCATTATGATTGTCTTTGGCTTGGGTTGCTATTTTAGCCTCAAACATGGCTTTGGTGAATTTTATTAAGCTCTTAAGTTAATTTGTTTATTTCAATGATAAGGGCTCTAACATTCTGGGAGTTACTCTTCTTACCTTTGGTCAAAATTATTTTCCTTTTATTATAAAATGTATTGTTATTATGGTTCCACCATGTGAGTTTGTTTCTGGGGTTTGTCCTGCACTAGTTCCTATGGAGTGTGGCTGGCTCTGTGCAATTGTTTACATGGTGGTATAGTGTGGTGGGACACATTTCTGTATATTCAGTGGAGCTAACTGGAGTTTATGCATGCAATATTGCACTCTACTTGCCTTATACAGATGATGGTTATATAACTTCACTTCAGAGTGGGAAATGCAATAAAAAATATCTATACTAAGTTTAAACTATAAAATAAGTAAAACAAAACTACATGTATTCCTTCAGAAGAGATAACTTTTCTATCACTGGAAAAATGCTGAGGGCAAAACTTGCCATGCCAAACAATTCTTTATTTAGATGGATATAACTCTATATGGGATATTATAACAGTCTTAGTTGTATTTTTTCCCAGAGTGTCAAAACAATTCAATGAAAGTTTAATTAAGAAATGTAGAATGTAGATTGGCATAGTGTAGTTGTATGTAACAACCAGGTGAAGAGATTTACAGGCAGTGCACTGTAAATTGTTTCTATTACAGGTTTGTATAAGACTTTTCCCCAGTTAGAATGTAAATATATTCAGAATATATTTTTATTGAATTTGAATTACATCAGAAACAAAACATATGTATCAAAGCCATAATCTCAGAATTATACAAACTGCATTTCTCAGTTTGGCTGTTAGCAAATCACATACATTTTTTTTGTAAGTAAGCTTGTGGTTTACTTTTAAAAAGGGCATTTACACCCTGTGATTTGAAGATACATTGTTTTCATATATAAATATTGGTTAAATAAAGTCATTACCAAAAATAAATGCTGGAAAATAACACTGTAGTAATAAGAATAATAAAACACTCATGACATTAAAAAGAGAGAGAGAAAATCAGTGAAGCTATACAAAAATATTTTAAAAAGTATAACCTCTAGATTAGGACATAAAATAATCATTTTCATTTAATTTTGTATAACTAGACAAAAATGTAAACATACACATTTAAGAGAAGCCTGATCCATTTATCAAAATGTAGTATCAGAGTTGACCATAAGAAATTCAAGGCTCATAAAGACACACAGTTTTCCCCAGACCATAATATATATAAAGCAGAGTGTAAAATTTGGAACGCACTACATGTACTCAACAGATATGTAAGAGAAAAGTGTGGGATTATTCATGAGGAAAACAGATAACATTATGGCAATGGAATGTAACAGAAAATGTATTAATAAACAGAAGAAGTATAGGGGCAAAAATATGTTCTGCTTTCTATGAAGCTGGCAGAAGAAGTGGTAAATGAATTCTAGAAATAAATGACATTAATCACAAGTCACTATACTGAACTGCAGCAGGTAAAGATACAGAATTAAAGAATACTGGAGATGCAAGCTATCTAAAAACGTGAAAAATGCTCTGTGTGATACCTGCAATTAAAGAACATAAATCAAACAAAATGAGAATTTAAAAAGTTAATTGTACAAGATATGATAAAAGATAATAACAAGAGTGTAATATATTTTTTATAATATACTAAATTTCCATGCAGGATCTTAACTTACATAACAATCTGTCAAATAATGAGTTCACATATTGATATAAGTACTGTTTTTATAAATGCATGTTTAGTGGAGTAAATTCTAAGCAAGAGTAGAAGGTGCCAAGATTTTGTGTTTAGGTTAAGCACATTGATGCAATGCCAAACAACTGTTGTCACTAATTCCACGTGCATATAAAACAACACGTATGTGTGCGCACCAGAACAGACTAGCTGTGGACATGCTGCAGCAAAAAAAAAAGTTGTCAGTTGCTGAAAGTAGGTTAAAACACTTTAAATTCTTTAATAGTCCACAAACAAACAGTATAGGTAAGCGCTTTCGCAGTTGCCTGCTTCCTCAGACCTTAATACAAAGACAATTAATCAAGATGCATTTATACATTACTACAGCCAATGATACCAATTTAGTTAATGAGGCAAATTTCTTTTGCTAAGACGGCACTGTTCAGACCTGGAGGGGCATATGCTTTAAAATCAATTATCCACCTGGGTTTCACACATTCTGTTTCATTACTCACATCACCTTCTCTTACATTTGCTAAGAAGTTTTGTAGCACTAAGAATTTAAAACTGTGGTTGTCTCCTGCTTCTAAGACATGCTTTGCCAGTGCATTAGTCAGTTTCTCATTACTTATACCATTACGATGTTCCAGTACCCTCTACTTCAACATACGATTAGTTTTTCCAACATAGAAACATTCACATAGTCTACATTTAGCCATATATACTATGTTTCTACTGGAACAATCTGCATAGAATGAGAGTTCTATAGGCTCCTTAGAAATGGGATGCATCACCATACAAACTGGTCAAATACTAGGGCAGGCTTTGCAAGCTCTACATGCATGAGTTCCCCTGCGTTGTGATACAAGATGTTCTGTAACAAAGTTGCTGCTTCAGGTTTTTACAGTTTTTAAAGCTAAACCTAGGGGTAGAGTCTATTACCATGCTTATTTTAGGGTCTACTAACAAGATGGGCCAGTTTCTTTTCACTACCTCACAAGATCTAATAACCCCTGCTGAAAACTAGACCATATTATTCAGAACAAACTTCCATTGAAGAACGGAGAGGGATAACATCTAGTATGAAGGTGAAGAATAGGATGTGTCTGACTTATTCAGCAGGGGTTAGTAGAGTTAGGTAGTAAAAGAAACTCACTCACCATTATTCTGAACTGTTGACCCCAAGTGTTTAAACTCATCCATCCTCAGCATTCCTCTATCCTCCCTCTCATTTACACACATATATTCTTAGTCCTTCTGACCTTCATTACTTTCCTCTCTAGAGCATATCTGCACCACTCCAGGGTCTCCTCAACCTGTTCCCTACTCTCACTACAGATCACAATGTCATCTGCAAACATAGTCCACAGGGACTCCTGTCTGATCTCGTCTGTCAACCTGTCCATCACCATTGCAAATAAGAAATGGTTCAGAGCTGATCCTTGAAGTAATCCCACTTCCACCTTAAACACATCCATTACTCCTACTGTAGACCTTACCACTTTTACACTACACTTGTACATATCCTGTACCACTTTTACAAACTTTTCTGCCACTCCCAACATCCTCATACAAAACCACAATTCCTCTCTAGGCACCTTGTCATATGCTTTCTCTAAGTCCACAAAAACACAATGCAACTCTTTCTGACCTTCTCTATACTTCTCCATCAACAGTCTCAGAGCAAACATCACATCTGTAGTACTCTTTCCAGGCATGAAACCAAACTGCTGCTCGCTAATCATTACCTCTCTTCTTAACCTAGCTTCCACTACTCTTTCCCATAACTTCATGCTGTGACTGATCAGTTTTATCCCTCTGTATTTACTACAGCTCTGCACATCACCTTTATTCTTGGAAATTGGTACCAAAACACTTTTTCTCCACTCCTCAGGTATCATCTCACTTTCCATGATTTCATTAAACAATCTGGTTGAAAACTCAATCGCCATCTCTCCTAAGCACCTCCATGCTTCCAAGCCTTCCACAGATATGTCAGCTGGACTAACAGACTTTCCATTCTTCATTCTGATTCACTATCCCCACATCATCCAGCCTTCTTTCCCTCTCATTCTCTTCATTCATCAGCCCCTCAAAGTACACTTTCCATCTGCTCAACACAATCTCCTCACTTGTAAGTATGTTTCCCTCATTATCCTTTATCTCCCTTACCTGCTACATGGTTTTCCAGCTCAGTGCCTCTGTCTAGGTTGTTTTCCCCCTCTTTAGTGTCCAACCTTTCATACAACTCTCTATACACCTTATCCTTAGCCTTTGCCACCTCTCTCTTTGCCATACGCCTCATCTCCTTATATGCCTGTCTACTTTCTTCATCTTTATGACACTTCCACTTCTTCTTCTTCGCCAACATCTTTCTCTGTATACTCTCCTGTACTTCCTTGTTCCACCACCTGGTCTCCTTGACCTCCTTCCTCTGTCCAGATGTCAAACCAAGCACTTTTCTAGCTCTCTCCCTTACAAATTCTGCTGTAGTTACACAGCTATTCAGTAACTTTTCACTGCCACCCAGTGCCTGTCTTAACTCTTTCCTGAACTCCAACTCACAATCACCCTTTTTAAACTTCCACCATTTAATCCTTGGCACATCCCTCACACTATTCCTCCTCTTCTTGATCACCAACGTCATCCTACATACCATTATCCTATGCTGCCTAACTACACATTCCCCTGCCACCACTTTACAGTCTCCAATCTCCTTCAGACTGGCCCTCCTACATCGGATATAATCCACCTGTGTGCATCTTCCAATCTTGTAATGCTACTCCTATGCTCCTCCCTCTTCTTAAAATATGTATTCGCCACAGCCATGTCCATCTTTTTCACAAAATCTACCACCATCTGACCTTCTGCATTCCTCTCCTTAACACCATACCTACTCATCACTTCATCATCCCCTCTATTCCCTTCACCAACATGCTCACTGGAATCTGCTCCAATCAGCACTCTCTCACCCTTGGGTACACTCACCACCACTTCATCTAACTCACTCTAAAATTTTTCTTTCTCATCATATGCACTAACAACACTCACCATCACACCATCAATTTACAGGTTCATAAACATCACTCCATCTGACACTCTTTTCACCTCCAAAACACTCTTGGCATACTGTTCCTTCAGGATAACCCCTACCTCATTTCTCCTCCTATCCACACCATGATAGAACAATTTGAACCTGCCTCCAATACACCTGGCCTTACTTGCCTTCTATCTGGTCTATTGCACACACAATATATCAGCCTTCCTTTTCCTCCATCATATCAACTAGCTCTCTCCCTATACCAGTCATACTGCCAACATTCAAAGTTCCTACCCTCACTACCACACTCCTAACCTTCATTCTTCTCATTCTCCTTTGGCCAACAATAGCCCAATCTCTACTAATATCCTGTTGGCTAACAGTACTGGTGGCAGTTGTTGTTAACCTGGGCCTCAACCGATCCAGTATGGAAATCAGTATTTGTGTTTGGATATATCATTTGGCAAAAGTTTTACACTGGATGCCCTTCCTGATGTAACCCTCCCCATTTATCTAGGCTTGGGACTGGCATGAAGAAATGCACTGGCTTGTGCACCCCAGTGGCTGGGTTAACTAACATCCAAACCAAAGGGTAAAAATGACATACAGACAAACCAGTAAAAGCTGCAAGAAAAACCCATCCAAGCTTGAGCTGATTAATAGCTGTCTAATCAATAAAAGCATATAGCACATGAGTATTGACAAGGAATTGCCAGAAGCATAAAATGCATGTTGGTAATATATGTTACAAAGAGAAAAATGAATACAGTATATACATATGCTTAACAGTAAAGCAAGATATGGAACATGGATGGAGGTATTAATATGCGAAAGATACAATAAAGCTTTAGAAGGTCATAAAAGAAGTAACAATGATATGTGGTATGAATAATTTTAAGAGAAAAGAAAAAGAAAAAAGGAGAATGTAAGGGAGAGACATGCCATATTTTATACAAAATTGACTCACTGTTGGAGATGAACTCTGGGAGTGAAGGCCTTTGGTGATTTCTGGCCTTTACACTGCACTGTAGTATGTTATGAAGCAGGGCTAAGAGATACTATAAATGCAATCTATCCATAAAATGAAAATGTACTAGGTGATATCTGTAATTAGAGGATTTTTTCTGACCAAAAGAAAATTAATAATAATTAAAAAACAACATGATAAAGGACATGAGCAGGATTCTAAAAGATTTCCCGACAGCCAGATGAAATGCATATAACAGGAAGCTGAGTTTATTCAACCATGAGAAATGTGATTCAAAGAAATGTTTGGCAGCAATAAGGAAGACATCATTATTGGCTAATTTGCATGTCTCTGAATTGCCCTTAATTATAGCCAGTGCTAAAAGTGCATTTTGGTGATAACTTCCTCTGGTGGCCCATATATCTCATTGGCACTGGTACCCCCCTCATACACTCGGACATATACATTCAGACATTCATGGACACACACACACACACACACACACACACACACACACACCCATGCACTCCTACACTCCACAACACCTTTACTTCTCCTTTGAACTTCCCTAAATTTACCTGCAACACACTCTATCTTATTGAGTATAATAAGGTATTGCAGCATTTTGGCTTTGCTTATTACCAGTGCTGGTCATGCTAATTTCCACAGCTGAGTGATTCTCTGAATTGCTAGATGGTGTAAATCACTTCTGGCATTTATTTATGAGGGAAAGCATATGACTAATTACCATTAGCCCCTCCACTGCAATACTTCATTATTCTACAGTGCAGCTGGAAGGAGAGCTCAAAGTGGTGACTTTTCCATCCGTGGAAATTTACTACAGTGGGCTTGTCTTTGAATCAGAAAGGGCTAACATGAAAAGCTGTCTGCTTATGAAGGGTTTATTGCTTACAGTAACAATTACTGTACCCTGGCAATAGATATAATTTTGTTCAATAGATTATGTATCTGTAAACTGTTAATTAACAAGCATGCAGGAGCTTAACATACATGATGATCCTATTATTTATTTTTGCAAGAAAGAGAGATGAATTAGCAGGGCCCGTTTTTATCACAGCCTAATAACAGAGAATTAAATGTTAACTATGACATCAGTATGATATGGTAATTCACAACTAAATAAATACAATAACATATAGCAATATGCATTTAGCAGAAATGTACAAATTTTAGTATGTCAAAAAACTTGACAGAACTATACACATAGTAATATAGTATACTATTCATCCCAGATATGCTACAGGAAATGCTGCCCTTTGCATAAAAACAAGGACAGTCAATAACGTATCTTAAACTGATTTATTTCATCTTTGGTGCAATTTATGATATAGCTCCATAGGTTTAATGCAGTGTCCTTGTAAATATTATTCTTTATTAAAAATAGCTTGTCATTCTTACATCTACTGCACACGCCTGGAACCCTGAAGCTGCTGTTGGTGACAATTCACTGTAGTTAAGGCACTATACACAGTTCATGTCAAGACTTACTAAATCAGGATGCGTCATTTTATAGGGAGATATATAACTATTTTTAAGAGTATGAGTAGTTGGAGTAAAAAAGGGTAGTGTGTATTGCTTATTAGGTGATCAAAGTTGTTGAAGGCACACAAAATATGATTCAATATGCACAGTACACTAACCAGTGTATACCCTGTTGCACGTAGCTGTGACTGACATTTAGTTTTTAGCCTTACACTGAGTTCAGGAAAGATGTTCTCCTCTACCACAGTTCTACAATTACATTTTATTTCTCCTCTTAATCATGTATCTGTTTGTATTAAGTGCTACTTATTTCAAACTCTAAAACCAGAAGAAACATATAGATATTCATGTATTTTCTATTGTTGCTACATTTGTATTTTTTGTGTGATGGTATTATTGCGTGTTATTTTTCACTACTGCTGTAACAATAAATGTGCTTTACAGATTTTTTAAACTGCTGTAGTACTATCAATGATTTACAAAATCTCTAGCATACAGTAATTAAAGGTATCATGCAGGGCATTGATTGATGCAACCCATTGTTGATGAAGGCCACACAATGTTCATGAATTGCACAAGGAAAAAGGTATGGAATAATAAACAATTCAAGCAGTTGTAAGTTGAACTTACCATAACTGTAGATGCTTGAATGATCACTGCTGCAGTACCCTTAGCTATATGAGTTATATCCTGCCAAGTAAGTGGCCAGCGAGCTTCTAGAGCTTCAGGGACCTTTGACTCATCCAAACTGTCAAGCAGCTTGAGCTGAGCTGATTAAAAGACAAGTTTGGGTGCAAGGCCTTCAGTGCTTTCCTGTCAGCAGAAAGAAGGAAGTTGAACCCTGACCAGACTATGCTAGGAACAACAAAACATGAATGACCCTAGCATAAAAGAACACAACAAAAAATAAGGGAAATGGAGGGAGAAAGTGGCTACTGCAGCAGTTTAATTTGAATATATATGGTTATGGTGAGTTCAATTTACACACCTGTACTATGTTCATCATATTGATCACTGCTGCAATAGCCTTAGCTGTATGGCTAAATTACTACAGCTAAATACATTTGGGAGGTGGAAAGAAAATATTCCAGGAACCCCTGGAGAGTGGTTCTAGCAAAGCTTGATTTGGACCTACAGAAGGAATCAATCTTAAAGTGGTTTGTAAAAGTATGTACAGAGGTCAAATAGCAGCTTCTAGAATATTTCTAGAATCTAACCCTTTTCAAAAAGCCATAGATGAAGCCAAGACCTTAATAGAGAGGGCCTTGACCCTTACTGAAATATATTTGTTATGGTGAGTATAACAAAAGGCAATAGCCTTAAACGAACATATGGAGATAGTCTGTTTTAACACAAGTTGAACCTTTTTTCAAATATATTTTTATTGAATTTTACAAACTTTTTAAACATACAAAGGAAAAACTGTAAGTCATTACAGGAAGCAGTAAAGTGTGTATATATATATATATATATATATATATATATATATATATATATATATATAAAACAGCTAGTACAAAAACTATGCATTTATAAAACAGCAGTTGTCTTACAGGGAAACTTACATCTTAGAGAATAATATAAGCAGCAAAGACCCCCAATAACCTATTACAGTCAAATCGGTATCATATCTGGCCCTATAATCATTAGACATGATCATCACACTGTAACTTTAGATTTTACAAAATATTTTGTTATATTATTTTGCTATCCTCTGGCATCCATGTTGTAAATATGGTATAAATAGTTGTACATGGTGTAAATAGTTGGTTTATATGGATATACCCTCTTTACCGCTTTTCTTTCTTCTTAAGACAGTCATATACTCCTCCTTCCAAGCCATTTTCCATTTTGTATCACTAGACTTTGAACCTTCTTCTTACAACTCACAAACAATTGATCTGAAGATGTGAGAGATATAGTTCTGCTAATATTCTACTGGAGTTGTCAGTGGACATCCACTGTATGGACTATCCTTTCTCCCTCATATTTAGATTCAGTAAGAAAAACAGGGGGATGGATAACCTGGGTTAAAGTAAACTTGGGTAGCACTTTAGGCATAAAAGAAGGATTAGTTCTCAAAGAAACCCTGGCCCTGTGGAAAATGAGGTAGGGTTGACTCACCATAATAGCTTGCAACTCACATACATTTCTTGCAGACATCAGAGCAATAAGTTAAACAGTTTTCCATGTTAAGAGCTTCAAGTCAGCCAGATTAGCTGGTTGAAATAGAGCAAGTGTCAGCTTCTCTAACAGAAAATTAAGATCCCAAGGAGGGGCTGCCACAGAAAATTAAAATCCTAAGTAGGGGTGGCCAGTTTTCTTGCCAGCGTGTTATGCAAAACCCCTTTCAAGAACATATTGACATGATACTGTCTTGAAAGAGGAGGATCTAGAGGCAGACATGATAAAATGGTTGATAATTGAATCTTGACAGAGAAATAGGAATGGCCATAGTATAGTAACTCAAATAAATATTGGAAAACCGGACAGAACCCTGAATTGGGTGCTGGTTGTGTTGCTGGCATCAACTAGAAAACCTTTTCCATTTGCTAACATGTGATTTTCTAGTAGCAGGCTTTCTTGTCACCATTAGTACCTGCTGCACATCCTCAGTATGCAGCTGCCTGAAAAGAATTAAGACCTTGTCATCCAAGCAGTCAGTTGAAAGCATTTGAAGTCAGAGTGTATCAAACAACCCTGTTCTTGTGTGAGTAGAGCCAGTCTGTGAGGAAGCTTGTGGTAATTGACCCTGGCCATTTCCAAAAGAAGGGAGAACTGCAGTTGCCTAGGCCAGAAGGGAGTTACCACAATGATCTTGGGGGATTCCTTCTGAATCTTAAGAAGTACCCTGAATCTAAATAATGATCTATTTCTTTCATGCAGAAGAAACATTCTTTAACCTGAGGTGTCATCCCTGGAACAAAACCTTGTGTGAGGGAGTCAAGAAAGACCTTTGACTGTTCTCATGGAATCCCAACTTATGTGAGAGATCTTTTACCAAAGATGGGTATTCCTGACACTTTGAAAAAGACTCTGCAAAGATAAGCAAGTAATCTAAATATGAAAAAATGGGGTTGCCCTGTAGCCTGCAATGAGCTATAATTATCTCAAAACTTTGTGAACACTTTTGATACAGTGCATAGTCCAAAGGTTAAGATAGAAAACTGATAATGTTTTCCAAATATGCAAAACCTTTAATAAATGTTTAAAGTCTGAATGAATAGGGATGTGATGATAAGCATTGTCTAGTGTTAACAGGAAACTTGTAAGAGGAAGAGGATGTAACAGGTTGTGAAGTGACATCATTTTAAATTAGGGCATTATCACAAACAGTTTTAGGGAAGAAAGAAAGATCCAGAATTGATCTCCAAGCAGTTTCTTTCTTTGGCATTAAGACCATCCTTGAATAAAAAATTAATCCCGTATTGGGAAGGAGGAGCTTGTTCTGGCAGTCCTTGGGACAGCATGTAATGAAGAACAGGTGGAAATAAAAGAGGCTAGTCTGGAGAATAAAGAATGATCCCCTGCAAAGGAAGAAGATCTTACCACTGCCATCTGTAATCTTGATGAATGATATTCAGAACCTATTTGTCTGAAGCATCTCTATCCAAAGAATAAAAAGGAGATTAAGACATTCTGGATGAAAAAAGGGAGCTAGGATGAGAGTGGGTCACAAAGTCTCTTAAATAGTCATTCAGACATGTTAGACTGTCCTTGATTATGGGTGATTAGAGACTTTTATTTAGAACTCCCTTGCAATGCTTTCTTAGACATCTGTTTACCTGAATTCTGAAGAGACCATTTATTATATTTTCTGTCAAAAATAGAAGAAGAGAAAGAAAATCCCTTGGACAATTTGGAAAAGAAGTGCTGAAAAATTGTAGAGATATAGACATTTTCTGGATCATCTTGCCCCTTTCATCATAATTTGACCACCTCTGTAGCAGAGGGGCCATACACTATATCTCTATGCAAGGGGAAATTTAAAGTCTCATTTTTGACATCATCTGGATGATTCTGAGAATGCAGCCAAGCAAATCTCCTTAATACAGTACCAGTGGCTACATACCTGGAAGAAGCATCAACATAGTTGTACACACACACTGCAAACAATGAGCATTACCAGCAGTACCTGTACAAAAGAAGAAATTATGTTATTTAATGCAGATGTTTCCTCACAAGAAGAAAATGCAGATAAAACATTTGTCATGCTTTCACAATTTGTCAGAACAAACTTTAACATATGAACCCAACAATGCAAAATTCTGAAAACCAAAGATGCAGATGTATACACATTTTCCCATACTTATCAATAACTTTCCCATCTTTATCAGAAAGAGTAGGATTGGAATTAACTACGTACTTAACAGTCATGGGATCAACTAAGGCTATAGCTCCTGGGTCAGGTTTAGAAATAGTGTATATAAATTTAAAAAACTGAGATATTTTATACATCCTATTTGCCTTTTTAGGGACAGCTGGCTGACTAACACACACACACGTACTCTAAAGCTGACAGACCTGGAAGAATGGATGTAGGTTCTGGAAAATCTTTCTGTAACAATTCATAGTATTTTCTGAGGAACTGAGAGAACTCAAGTGTTCTTGCACTGAAAACACTAGCATATTCAAACAATAGTCTCAGAGGAAAAGAAACTCCAACAGAAAGAATCAGAAACTGAGCTATCTGTCAAGTCTGAACCAGAAAATTGAGGGAAATAAAACTGAATGTGTCTCTGCATCTTCCTGTTCAGATTTAGAATTTTCCTCCTCTTCAGGAAAAGAGGAATTCCTCTTTCTTTTTTCCAGAAATTACTTTACAAGGAGGAACAATAGCATGAATTAAACCCTGAGTCAGACCCAGTGTACTACTCTTGTCTAATGAAATTTGAGAAGGAGTAGATACAGGCTTCTTTTTTAGTTTATTTTTGACAGGAAAAATGAGGTCAACAGTGTTACTAATGGCAGCAGCAGTTGCTTCCCCATAGATGAACACATTGTCCTGGCACAACAGGGAAAACTTACCTGTTCTCTCTCTCTCAGGAGCAACAAGAGTGGCTCTCCCTTGCCACCCGAGTGGACCCCAACAGTCACAGAGGATGTGGCTAACCCCCCATCCATAGTGGCTGTTGGTGCTGCATCAGAGTGAGCCGGGGTAAAATATGAATGGTCTGAGGTACAACAAATGGACACAGCAAAATCACCCACCTGTGGCTGAGACAAATCACTAGCCTGTTATTGTGCCAAAGGCTGTTTGCCTAAATTTTTCTTTTTGTTGCAGCAAGAAGAAACAACCATGGTATCAGTAGTGTGCTTCATGGTCAAGCCAAAAATAGTGCCTCTTTACCAGAGGAAGGCAAGTAGCAAATGCCAGTAAAACTACCAGTCCACAAACATTACTGTTTTCCATTTATATTTGTTTGCTGTGGTAGAGCACTGATCTCCATGGACCATTTTCAGACTCAGCCCATTAGCGGTGTCTGATTAAATGACTTGCTTAGAATCATGCATTTAGGTAATGGAGTTTCAAGAAATCAAACCTTGCACCATTGGACCACAGGAAATAACTTTTTAACAGCTCCACAATCTTGTAAAGCAACTGCCAGACAAAAAGCACACTAATAAGCACTTTTGAACACTATGTCAGCCCCACCAAGGAAAAATAAAAACAATTTCTCCACAGAAAAAATGTTTTTAGTTAGTTGATACCACTTTAAAACTAACAGAAAAAAACAAGTGCTCAGTTTAAAAGAATATTATATTCACAAGACATTCCATTAAGATACAACACTCCTGTCTTTAAAATAACTTTTATAAATAGGAAATTAATAAAACATCAATAAATTTAAGAAAATGTTTTTTTTTATTTTACAAAGGGAACTTATCTGCCCAGCAAAGGAAAGCCCAAGCCAGCCATCGATCCTTAAAAGCCTCAGAGTACTGTACTCTTTGGTGGCAGTAGACCTCTGAAGGGCTTTGCACCCAGACTTGTCTTTTAGTTAGCTCAGCTTGAGCTATGTAACATTCTGGCCATGCAGAGAGTGCCCTGAAACTTTGGATACTGGTTGGCAGGATATAAGCCATATAGCTAAGGATACTGCAGCTATGATCAATATGATGAACATCTGCTGAAGATTTAAACACAGAAGCAAGGTCAAGACTGAACCAGAATGTTTAATGGGCAAGGAGAGGTTATCACACTACAGATGCACATGTGTGAAAGCCCCAAGCTAGCTTGACCATACAAAGTGAGTTGCACAGAGCACACATGGTGTGCAAAAATGTATTTTGGAGGCCCAGGCAGGTATGACAAAGTAGTTGTAAAGCAGACAGTACAATGTCAAAGAAATGTAGATCAGTAAGGGATACAGGTACAAAACAGTGAAATTGACTATCGTCTCCAGCACCATGGACAGGAGATGATAACAAGATAATGGAAAAAGAAATACTACGCACAAAGAATCCAACACACACATGCACAACTAGCCAGCCAAAAGGACCAAAACCTGGAATCCTTTAAACAGTCATCATGAAAAAACATTATAAGCTTAGGTTTACAATATGGGATATTGAACAGACTGAGATGCCCTGTAAATAAAGGGAAAGTTATAAAAAAAATACCTGTTAAAATACATTATCTTGTACAAAAAAACAAACTTGATAAGAAATTTTTATAGGAAAATATTGGCATCTTTTCTGTCATCATGCATATCTTTCTCAGTTTCTGCATTACAGAAGCATCAGAAGTGAAAGGTGAATGCAGCAGTTCTGTTCTGCTTAGCTGAATGTAGAGCAGCAAGGAAAACAGGAGGTTAAAGGTGGTGGCAGGCCAGTCAGTGTGGAATATGAGAAGGCTTGCAAGAGTATCTAGAACTGGATGTTGAGCCCATGTCCAATGCAAGAATATGGAGTTGCAAGGGGCAAATAGTAATGAACATCAATGCCCTCAACAATTGCAGAATCACCCAGGCATGGCTAGTTTAAAAGGCTCTTCATTTTTGTCTGATGCATGGTACAAATGTTTGAGACTTTACTAGTTATAATGCTTTGCAGTTTTTCTAGTTCTCAGAGTATGATAAAAAAAACAAGTTTTAACCATCAGCACTCATATAAGCAAAGTGAGGTGATGTCAGATCAGTAGTGGTCTCCAACGACCTGCCAGACTCCTCTCCCTGAGCTTAGAGAGGCCAGGTCTGCTTTGATATACTGCTGTCAATCTTCCATTACCTTAATTCCTGTACATAATTTTCCTGACACTCTTCTTACTGCTCTGTAAAACAATTAGATGCATCATTATTAATTTTTTTTTGGAGAGACAGTACCCTACTAAAACCCCAAATGTGCTTTGGATGGAAGTCATCCCACCTTCTTTAAATATATTGTGCAGAGGTTGCATCAACTCAAAAAAATAATATATAGTTAATTTTTTTCTCCATGTTTAAATTACCTTAAATGTAATATAGTTAGAGACTGTTTTTGTAAGGGGGGGGGGGGGTAGCCTCACCAAAAAATCACTAAAAATATACATTGCTTTAATTATTTCCTATTAAAGTCAAATACAGTGGTGGAATAAAGTGATTGGTGACCCAGATGCAGTCCATCCATTGAGAGTAAGCTCAAATAGATCTGAGGTGCCAAACTATGTAGCAGCATTCATTCTCATGGCCACAGACACTTTTTGCTGAATCACCTTCCAATGTTCCTGGCAGTCATCATCCTGATAATCTAATGGTCACTACCACAAAATATGGACATCCACATAAAGGCAGGCAAGACATGAAAATATAGGCATAAGACATACAGACTCATATGTCACATGCAAGCACTGAACTCAGCTATATATATATGTATAGCTTTCTTTCTAACATTACTGATATACAGGTGACCTATGGCCATGTAATGTGCTTCAATAATCTCCACGTATAGAATACATGTATTCCTGAAGTGATATCAAATTCTGTATAATGAGTTCAAAGTTTGTTGGTGAAGCCAATCTATTATATGTACATGGTTATATATGGCGCTAGCATGAATTGTGTGTGCTAAGCAAACTAATTACTGGAGAGAGCACAAGTATATGCATTAAAAGTCATCACTACCAGGGCCCACAACAAACACCAGCTGTACTTCTTCTATGTTTAACATATGCAGTGTTTGTACAGTATACATCATATGCATTTAGAGACAACATGTGTACTATATACAATCACCGATAAGAGAAACACTGAACAGAATGGCATGTATCAGATTATGCAAGGATATGTGTTAAAAGTGTTCATGTGTGTGTGTGTGTGTGTGTGTGTGTGTGTGTGTGTGTGTGTGTGTGTGTGTGTGTGTGTGTGTGTGTGTGTGTGTCTATCTATCTGTCTGTCTAGGATAAAGTACATCAAGGCAGAACATGCAAAGACATGATAACTGTTATGTACAACCTGCATAACAATGCCCTGGGATATTATAAAGTCTGCCTGATACTGTATGATGTGAAAGTGATAGTGTTGTATAACAGAATGATGATAAAGATCTATGCACTGGCCATGCATTCACAAAGCGCTATGACCCCTCAAGCAACACATGTAGTACAGATATCTTAAACTTTAGACTAGTGTTGTCCAGAAGATTCTTGTTTAAATATAAGTCAGTAATCTACATGTGGTTTGCAGTGCAAGATCAGATTTGCAATTAGTCACCGAATGTAAGTATTATAGAAGTCATAAACCATAACATAGAAAGAGACAAACTGATACAAAAGCCACAAACTGTGCATTACAGTGCACATCTATGTGATAAGCAGTACAGGTAGCACATGAAGAAATGTCAGAAAGAAGCAAAGTATGTTGCCACAGCCCTGAATGTTAGACATAAGTATCAGGCATTCAGTGAACTCAACAGAAACCAGGCACAGGACATGAAAAAGGGTATGCAACACAAAGAAAAGACAGCTAAAATGTGGACACATGCTTAGCATACAAGTATGGTAACATACTAACAGATGTATCTGCAAGATACCTGACTATGTTATACATTAGACAATTGTTGTTGAAACAGCATCTATATAACATGCATACGATGCATGGTTGAGGCTATGTTCTTCTTCAGCACAAGATGTACATGTTTGCCTTACAGAACATTCTTATTACTTATATTATTTTTTATTTTTATTTATTTATTTAACATTTGTTGACCGGGAAAGTCCGATTAGGTTCCACAGAGCCTGTTTTCAGCGGAGACCCGGGGAGAAATGCTCCATATAAAAATAACTGAGTGATACTCAAGCTCTTCATCATCATTAGGCACAAACTTGCAATACAGATTAGATTAATTCACACATAGGCATCTATATGAGGAATACTATGACAGTAGTACAACAAACAGTAGCACACCCACATGTTGACAGCTGACTGCTATGCAAACATATTGTTACCATGAGGTGTAGGTGAACACTGTGGAGAACTGTCCATTGCCTATCTACAACCAGCTTAGTGCATTGTGAACACTCTAATCCTTTAAGAATAGTCACACATACTACAAGGAAGCCCATTACATATGGCTGGAGCTAGTACTGTTCTATGTGAGAATGTCTGTGCATTGCATGCATATTCATACATTATGTAACACTGCTGTCATGTCAGTGGAATACCCTTACTGTTTTTCTGCATAGTATAATCATGATACATGGCATGAAAGAATAATATAGTGTTAGCACTGCATGATGTCAGTCCTTCTGGATGGGGTAGAATTGGGTACAAGTATGTAACCGTAATACCATCACACCATTTATGACCAGATATGAAGGCCTACATGCATGCCAAGTGGCAATGTGAGACCATATATCTAATGATACTGAAGGGAAACAGCAAACAGTCACAATTATGTCACACATTCTACAATGCTACCTACTTACTGTCGATCATCCAAAGTCACTATTACTTCTAGCTGAACTGTCTAGTACTACCCAGGATATCACTAAGTCTTCAAAGACAATATAACTAGGAATAAATGAACCAAGCTATTGTGGAGGCAAAACATGTTAGGTAACTGCATAGGATGAACTCAGACAAAGCATACTGTAAATGTCACTACTTTACCTGAAATAGGTGTTGTAGCAGCCCAGATTGTTGTTGTGATAGATCTGACTATTGCAGCTGAGAGTAGTCTCCATTATGAGAAGTACCAATGTCCACATGAAACACACAGTGTATTGCCACCAACACAATGTTGTATGTTTCCTCTTCTTTGAAAGCTTTATTCCTGAAAAATTTGCTGTGGTGGAGTAGGTTATTCCCCAAGAAAAGGTAGATGTCCACTTTCCCCAACATAGTCTTAATAGTCGTTCTACCATCATCCATTCCTCTATTAATTTCTTCAGCCATTATGTGTCAAATAACTGATGTCTAATATGATTGGCATGCAATATGTGCATGTTGGGTGTAGTGTGGACATCTTCTTTGGCAGCTGGTGACTTCAAAAGAAGGATGGGCTGCAAGCAGAAGATGTAGTGGATGACACTAACTGAAACAGAGTAGGGCATAGTTAAAGTCATCCACTATTTATACTGTTACCAGTGTAATACACTTTAGATTCATAGGGGAACTGGAACCAACACCAACCCTGATATTCAATGTGATTGGCACAATCAAAGAAAGTGATCCTACATGGGATGTCAGTCCATCACAAAATGTGAGTACACACACACACACACACACACACACACACACACACACACACACACACACACACACACACACGTGCAGCTAGCAGATAGGAAGTCCAAATATATTTTGTTTGTAAAAATGTAGTTTAAAAATGTGTTGTCTCAGGAAAACTTAAAATATATGTCAAGCACTCAATAAAGCCAGATTTTCTAACAACTTTGAACATCATGCCTGAAGCACAACTTATGTTTTTCTTCCCCTCCACCCCATTCATCTTTAAATATATGAACTCCCAGATGGCACAATCTGTCAGGTAAAGGTAAATCTCTTTAACCCCAAAGTTCCATGATATATGTATTAACACTGACTGGAAAGGAAAAAAAATACTTTTCCCAGGTGTTACTGCAGCAAATGTTTTCAAAGTATAGCTCAGTAATTCAGACAGTGACCAGATATTGTTCCAGTGAGATTATTGTTAGTATAAAAAAGTAATGACATACACTAGTGATTAGCAAGATGTTTTTATTACTGCAAATAAATGAAGGAAAGAAAGATTTAATGCAGTGCTGCAGGGCCTCATATCAACTTGACATGATTGAAAGTGGCAATTCAGTTAACTACAATAGAGTTAGCAGTAAGATTAACAGTAAAGTAGCAGCAAATACAAATTTGCATTATCCTGGAAAATTATGAATGAACAGAAAGACCATGGGGAAGGAACTGTTCATAATTATTGTAAATGGAGCAATATTCAGATAATAACAACTACAATTAACTTAAACTGTACAACAGAACATTTTAATTATGTTTATTTTATACAGCTAGCAGTTGTTTCAATATCCAGGCATAATCTGATAGGACAACATTTTTATTAAAATACTGCTGCATTATTATATCTGGATTATGCATGACTAATATGTGCAAGGAAGCAGTAACAGCTAAATGTTACACCAACTTTTTATTTTCATTTATAGAGCTTGTCATGACCATTTATTAATGCCTAACTAAACTTTCTTTTTCTACTGGCAATCTTGCCATATTCTACAATGGAGTGATACAATTGTATTTATTTATTTATTTGTTTATTTGTTTATTTATTTGTTTATCTATCTATATGTTTATTTATTTATTTACTTATCTATTTATTTCCATTTTTTATCAGGAAAGTCTGACTGGGCAGACAAGGTCAGAAGAGGTCCATAGAGAAAAGTTCCACCAGATATGACATCATAGTTTAATTATTCATAGGTAGGTACTAGGCTATTGGCCCTAGGGCCTATATAGGTCTAGTCAAATGGTACCCTGGCTTTTGCCACCCAAGAAAATTATTTTTCTGTGTCCCTGTCAAGCAGAGCCACAGAAGTGATCCCCGTGGTGAATTTCCTATCTCCCACCCAGTCATCAAGATTTTTCTTGAAGAGTGCTAATGAGGAGCTTTGTTTGATAATAGATAGGTAGTTTGTTCTAGAGTATGGGACGTCTCTGGGACAGGAATCTATCCCTCCAGCATGTTCTGTTTATTGTGGTGACAAGATTTAGGTCCCTAGAGCATGTAGCTTGGAGGGATTGGGATTTCTTTAAGTGGGGCATGTCCAACAGCTTTGGGTTTGACATAGCTTTGTATGTTAGGCAGAGATCGCCTCTGAGTAGGCAATATGTGACAGAGTACAGCTGGAGTTTTTGAGACGGTCTGCGTAGGGCATTTGTTTGAGGCCGGTAATCCTCTTTGTGAGGTAGTTCTGTGTACTTTCCAGTTGTTGTAGATGTCTTGTGAGGTACATACCAAAAGGGGCGTTATACTCTATAATGGGTCTAATAAGTGATGAGTAGAGGGGAACAATGACCTCTATTTTCCTGGATGAGAAACCTTTTGTGATGAGGTGTGCCACATAGAAGGATTTCCTGACTACTGTGGCAATGTGATTATCAAAGGAGAGACTACTGTCCACCTGTGTCCCAAGTCTCGTATCACACTTTCGGTGTTAAGTAGACTACCACCTATGTGGTAGTTCATGGGTTCAAAGGGATGACAATGCACTTTTTGGCATTGAGCTTGAGGACATGGCTTTGACACCAGGCATCTGTCTCAGTGAGGCCCTTTTGTAGGATGTCCACATCATTAGAAGTTTTGATTATGGCTCCTAGTTTACAGTTATCTGCGAGCTTTGTTAGCCAAAGACCTTCTGTGTTAGCCTGTACTTCAGAGAAGTAGATACCAAACAGGAGAGGACCCAGGACTGAACCCTGTGGTACTCCACTTGTCACTGGTCTGAAGTTGGATTTAGAGTCTGCTATTTTCACAGTGTGGGTTCTGTCTGTGAGCCAGTTGGCAACCCATCTTGTGACATAGGGATTTATACCTAGTTAGCTGAGTTTATCTATAATTCCAGAGTGGGGGATGGTGTCAAAAGCCTTGGCAAGATCTAGATAGGCTGTGTGAACCACTTTACCCTCATCTATGGCTTTGGTGACTGCTTCAAAGAAGTCTATCAGGTTTAGGAGACATGATCTGCCTTTTACAAACCTGAACTGGGTAGGGTCCATAGTTTGGAGATTACCAGTGTCATTGTTTATAAGTTCCATGATGATACCTTCCATTGCCTTGCAGACCAGGCTCATTAAGCTAATGGGGCGGTAGCTCCCGGGGTCCGTGGTGGCTCCCCATTGTGGAGTGGGATAACCGTTGCTGTGCACCATTCAGTGTGCACAAAACCTGAGGTGAGGCTATGGTTGAACACGGCACTTAGGTGGGGTGCCAGTTCGTTCTGTAGTTCATATAGAATACAGCCTGTGATGTTCATAGGTTCATAGGTTCATACTAGGCTATCTGCCCGAGGGCATTTACAAGCCTAGCCCATAGTTTTGTGGCTTACGCCACCCCTTTAGTATGGGGAACTATACCCATTATTTTGCTGTGCCTCTGTCGAGCAGTGACACTGAGGTAATCCCTGGGGTATATCTGCAATCTCCCATCCATTGGTCAAGATTTCTCTTGAACAAGGCCAGCGAGGTGCTCTGCCTCACATATACCGGGATTTTGTTCCACAGCATAGGGAGTCTTTGGGTGATGAATCTATCCCTCCAGCACGTCCTATTAATAGCCGTGTCGAGGTTTGAGTCTCCCGCCCTTGTGGCTCTGATGGATCTAGTTTTTTGAGGTGAAGCATATTCATCAAATCTGGGTTTGACATGGCCTTGTATGTTAGGCAAAGGTCACCTCTGAGCAAGCGGTAAGCGACTGAATAGAGCTGGAGTTCTTTCAGTCGGGCAGCATAGGACAGATGTTTGAGACCCTTTATCCTTTTGGTGAGGAACTTTTGTGGCCTCTCCAGCTGCTGCAAGTGTTGGGTCAGATACATTCGAATGGGGCATTGTACTCAATCATTGGTCTGATGAGTGATGAGTATAGGGAGACTATGACCTCCCTTGATCTAGATGAGAATCCCTTCATGATAAGGTGGGCAATGTAGAAGGTCTTCCTAACTACTTTAGCTACATGGGTGTCGAATGACAGACTACTATCAACCTGGGTCCCCAGGTCCCTGATAACTTCTTCTGTGCTCAGTGGATTGCCACCTATTTGGTAGCTAGGGGTAACCTTGTTTTTCCCGAAGGGTATGACTATGCATTTTTTTGGCATTTAACTTTAGGCCATGGCTCTGGCACCAGTTATCCATTTCTGTGAGACCCTTCTGAAGGATATCTGTGTCAGATGTGTTTTCTACTATGGCCCAGTTTGCAGTCATCTGCAAACTTTGTCAGCCATAACCCTCCTGTGTTTGCTTGTACTTCAGAAAAGTAGATGCCAAACAAGAGTGGGCCCAGGACTGAGCCCTGTGGTACACCACTTGTGACAGGCTTTGAGTCTGACATGGCGCCAGCAACTCTGACCCTGTGGGTTCTGTCACTCAGCCAGTTTGCAACCCATCTTGTGATGTATGGGTTAACATTTAAGCTGATGAGTTTTTCAATGATACCCGAGTGGGGTATTGTATCAAGGCCTTCGCCAGATCGAGGTAGGCTGTATAGACTGCCTTTCCCTCATCAATGGCTTTGGTGACTGTTTCAAAAAGTCAACCAAGTTTAGAAGGCATGATCTGCCTTTGACAAAGCCAAACTGGGATGGATCCAAAGTCTGCAAATTCCCTATGTCTTTATTTATGAGGTCCATTATGATCCTCTCCATGGCTTTGCAGATAAGGCTTGTCAAGCTAATGGGCGGTAATTTCCAGGGTCGGTGGAGGCACCGCCTTTGTGAAGTGGGACCACAGTTGCAGTGCGCCACTCCTGGGTACGTATCCAGAGGTAAAACTATGATTAAACAGCTGTCCTAGCTGTGGGTTTACTTCCTCGTTGAGTTCGTGGAGCACACAGCTGGGGACATCATCATGACCCATGGATGCTGTGTTTTTGCTTTGGAGAGAGCAGTTCTCACTTGGGCGTTGGAGATGTTTGGGGGCTGCAATCGCTTGGTATAGATATCTCTCCTTTTGGGGAGGGGAGAAGTTTGCACTGAACCTGTCAGCCAGTCTGTTGGCAATGTCTGTAGGATCAGTAATCTTCACATCATTTTGAACTAGTTCTGAGCATATCTGGGAGTTTCCTCCCAGGTTTCTAACATAGCTAAAGAAGGCCTTATGATTGTCTTTTGAGTCTTTAGCTATTTTTCTCTCAAAATTTGCTTTCGATGATTTTATGAGAGCTCTTAGTTTTTTACTTATAGTGATCAAGGGTGTCTTACCTTTTAAGGATTTTGCTCTATCTTGTAGTAGCTTCCTCCTTTTGTTGTAGAGTTTGTTTATGGCTGGGGTCCACCAGACTGGATGCTTGCCTTTGGTACAAAGAGTCTTTGTTTTGCTTGGGATTGCCTTATCCATGCAGTCCTGCAGGTGCTGGTAGAAGGCATTTGTAAGTGATTCAGCGGCTTGAGTACTGTTTTCCGCCGGCTCGGGGGCCTTAAAGGAGACCACACTAGTCTTTAGAAGTGTGAAGTCGGCTTTCGAGAAGTTCTTTACTGTGGTCTTTTTATTTCAGGTGGGGTGGGATGAGGACCTCCAGCGAGATTAGTTTGTGATCTGATCTCACCAGTGAGGGGGTATACTTCCGGTGTTGAACATTCTGCTCCCATGTTCGTGATGATGAGATCAAGTATGTTTTCTCCTCTTGTGGGGATGGTGACTAGCTGTTCCATGGCATTTGAGTTTATGAATTCCAGGAACTTTTGGGCTAGGGTGTTTGGGCTTGAGTAGTGTTCCCAGTCTATATTAGGGTAATTGAAGTCACCTAGTATGATGGTGTTTGGTGATACATTTATCCCCTCTAGTGTTTTCAGGAAGGCCATGTGAGGTTCCTGAGTTTGTGAGGGTGGCCTGTAACATGCTACAATTTGCAGAGCAGTCTTGCCTATGGTTAATTGCACCTGGATGGTCTCAGATGCATCGTGCGTTGCCACCAGTCTTGAGGTGTGGGTGTCCTTGATGAATATGGATACCCCCCCCTCCTTTCTTGGTATTGTCCGGATTTTGGGGCCGGAACGCATGATATGAGGTAAAACCTGATAGTGCTGGGGTGCTCTCAGGAGCCTTGAACCAGGTTTCTGTCACAGCACAGACATCGATGTTCTCCATACTGAGAAGGGCCTCGAGTGCGTGCATTTTGAGATTTAGACTTCTGGCATTGAGCAGCATTACCCTTAGTTTTTTTCCTTTTTTGTGTTCTAGGGTGGTAGATTTAGAATTTGAGCCTTGCCTAAAAAGGCACTATGGGGGTGGCAAGAGCCTTTGCCAATATCCAGAATCCCAGGGGTGACAGGTGCAAGCCATCCCTCATGAAGCAGCGTGGCTTGTCCAGCATGTCATCCCAGGCAGACAGACATTGGATCCCCTTTGAATGACACCAGAGTTTAAGCCAATTGTTAAAACTGATCATCTTATCTCTGTATTGTGGCATCATTCTTAGTGAAGGTAGGATACTGCTCAAGGTCAGGGTCATACCTGCCTGGGCTACATAATCAGAGAGCTCCTCAATGTCTCTTTTCATGTAGTCCAAGGAGGTACGTCTCAGGTCATTTACACCAGCGTGGACAATGACTGAGTTGTATTTGTACCTGCTATTGAGAGACCTGAGTGCTTGCGTTATGTGGCGGATTCTAGCGCCCGACAGGCAGTTTACTGTGACCTTCTCCTTACTCAGTCTGGTGAGCGGGACGTCAGTGTGTCTGACTATGGTGTCACCAATGACTAGTGTGTCTGGCATTGTGTTTGGCCTTAAGGGCTGTGACTGTTTGACACTCTGACTGTGAGGTCTATGTGTTACAGGTGTTGTGTTCTGAGGTGGTGGATGTTTGGGTGTCTGCTTTGGTGGCCTCTGCTGTTTTGGTAGATTTTTGATCAGAGCCTCCGAGTATGTCTTTGTGTGTTTATGTGTATGATTTGAGGTTGTGATGGCACTATGTGAGACTGGGTCTATAGTGTGTGTGGTAACCTTCTCCTCGTGACTGGTCTTGCCAGTCCTATGTTGCGAGAGCTCAGCCTCCAGTTTGGCCGTATAGTTGCATCTCTCGCATGTATTTGTGTTTTGTGGGAGGAGGAGAGGGTTGTCTGTGTACATGAGGCAATTGTAACATTGCCTCAATATTCCCAGGTTCACCAGCTGAGCAGGAGAGGACACTAGCAACTGATCCCTCGACATGCTAGAAGGACTAGACAAAAAAACTTTAAAAGAGATTTCGGGGGATGTGGGTGACCGAGAAATGGGGGTTTGCCTTTTTGGGGTCCTATCTATAAGAGTGCCGTATCAAGGTAATAAGTACTATAGGAGCAAGTGCTAGGTTTAACAGACAGAGAATAGTCTACTTGGAGTCAAGTAGAGATGATCTTTTTAGTTATAGGATACGCTGATTAGATCAGTAGTATAGCTCGAGGAAGGTAGTTTTAAGGAAAAATTTGAAGAGTGGACTTTAGGTAGCCCGAATAGTTTAAACCTGCTTAACCGGCGCTGCCCTAGTGTGCAACGGTAGCAGCTCCGCGCTAAATCGCACTGAATCGCGCTAATGTGCGCTAAAGCGTGCTTTATAGCAGGGGGCTGGAAAAGACAGGAAATGACCCAAAATGGCCAATAAACTACAAGTTACTGCCTTAAACCACTCCTCTGAGGACAAACAGGCAGCTCAGTACTCCCTACTCCCACTAGTGAGTAAAGAAACTACCCCTTGACCAAACAAGGAAAATGGAGAAACACAGGAACCAAGACAAAGCCCAGGGATCAGCAAATCTGATCACTGGAACAAACTATTAGGAAAGTATGGAAAACAAGAGTATTTTTTTTTTTTTAAGTTTTTTTTTTTCAGATAGGCAGAAAATACAATAAATGCTGTGTGTTTCGACTAATTGCTATCAAAAGCTAGTACACTTGAGTGTATTAGCCTGTTGTTTAACTTTTAAGCAAAACTTAAACAAGCAAGTGCAACAAACAATTCAAGCTATTAAAAACAGTAAAAACAGGTAATAACAGAATAAAACAGGCAGAAATAGCAATTGAAAGGCTTAAAAAGTCGAAAATGCAGAAAAAATACTTAGAATCTGGAAAGTTTGTCTTTTCTGGTCTCTGCTGCTCTAGGAACTCTGCTGGACACCACGAGGAGCTGTGCTGAGTTCTCTCCCATGAATGCTGTGTTCTTGGCTTTGGAGAGTGTGTTTTATACCTGTGCAACTGTGATTACAGGAACTTTGCATACTTCTGGTATAATGATGAACCCTTTAGGGAGTGAGAGATGGGTGAAGTTAGCATTGAACCTATCTGCCAGAATGTTGGCAATATCAGTTGGTTTTGTATATTTAGAGCCATTGTGCTGTAACAAAGAGCAGATCTGAGTGTTGCCATTGAGATTCTTGACATAGCTATAGAATGCTTTGTGGTTGTCTTTAGAATCAGTGCAAATTTTGTTTTTGTAATTAGCTTTGGAGGATTTTATGAGGGATCTGAGCTTCTTACTGAGGCTGACCATGTAGTTCCTCAAATCATGGGATTTTACTCTTTTTTTTTCAACAGTTTCTTTCTTCTGTTGCAGAGATTGTTTATGGCAGGGGACCACCAGATTGGCTTCCTTTTTTTGGAGGATAGCATCTTGAATCTGTTAGGGATTGCACTCGTGTAAGTGATTATAAAGTGCACTTGTATAGGATTCAGCAGTCATACCTCTATTGTCCATCAGCATGGGTGTTGTGAAGTTTGCCACGTCTGTCTTAAGAAGCGTGAAGTTGGTTTTGGAGAAATTTTTGATGGTGGTTTCCCTAATGGGGGGTGGGGGTGGGATGTGGATGTCTAGGGTGAATAGCTTGTGGTTGGATCTGATGAATGAGGAATTGACCTCTGGTGTGGAACACCAGTTGCCCATGTTTGTAATGACCAGGTCTAGGATATTGCTGCCCCTGGTTGGGTGTGTGGATAAGTTGATCCAAGGCATTGGAATTTATAAATTCCAGAAAACGTTGAGCACAAGAGTTGGTACATGAGTAGTTTTCCCATTTAATGGTGGGGTAGTTGAAATCGCCCATTATTAGGGTGTTAGGTTGTACCCTAATATTTTCCAGTGTATCAAGAAATGAGGAGTGGGAATCCTGGGGCATGGTGGGTGATCTGTAGCAAGCTACAATTCAGATTGCAGTCTTGCCCAGAGTTAGCTGCACTTGGATAATCTCGGATGCATTATGCTGAACAGCTAGCCTGGAGGTGTGGATATCCTTAATGAATATGGACATGCCTCCGCCTTTAGTGTTTCAGTCCAGGTTAGATGGCCCAAAGGTGTGGTATGAATTATAGCCTGGTAATGCAGGGGTGCTCTCTGGAGCCTTGACCCAGGTCTCTGTCACTGCACAGATGTTGATGTTCTCCATTTTAAGGAGTGCCTCAAGTGAGTGCATTTTGAGGTTTAGACTTCTAGCATTAAGTACATATATATATATATATATATATATATATATATATATATATATATATATATATATATATATAAACTTACAGAAAACTCTGATAACATTTAACAACATTACATTCAAAGTTCCACAAGAACTATTAACAGTAGTACTATATAGACATAGATCGAGATTCCAAGATGGCCACCAACCTGTGAACACTCACTCCCTAGACCTCCTCAAATATCAATTTAAATCTTTGCAATCATACCTTGTTAATCTCCATTTCCCTCCCAGAGTGGGCAGCAATATACTCTAATAATCATCAGGGCTAAGCAGCTGGGATTATTTCTTCGTTCAGCACTGTGTAGAATTTATGTTTTAAATATGAACTTTGTCACTGCAAACCTAATGGCAGCCTGAAGCCTGTACTGAACTCAGCATAGCACAGTCAGCAATCAAGAATTAAATAATCTAATAAACTACCTAAAGATGCCTAACGAACAAGACCAAATTGACTACAAACAACCAAAACCAAATTATCACAACTTTTTTCTCCTGAAAAAGAAACTTTAACTACAAGACAATGAATTCAGTAACAGCAAGAAGCAACAACAAAATCCACTGCCAAAAATAAGCCTGAAGGGGTCTACTCTATGGATGAACTAAAGTCTGCCTTAATGCCTATACAATCTGTTATCCAAAACTTTTCTGAACAAATGAGTAAGTTGGATCTACTTTGGAACAAATTGTAACTCACATTGACCATACTAAAGCCAAGTCCACAGCAAATGAAATGAAAAGAGAAAAACTCCAAAAACAGTTAAAAAATAATGAATCTACACTAGAGGAATCGCAACAAAAAAAAATCACAGACCTTGAAGCTCGAAGCAGGAGGAATAATATTCTTATACGTGGGATTCCAGAATGTGTTGATCAGTCACAGCTCCAGGATACACTTAAAAATATATTTAATACACTGTTGGAAAAAAATCCAACCACCAATGACATTGTTATGGAAAAAGCCAACAGAACCCTCCGAAGCTCTCAAGATCCTAAGTCTCCATGTCAGATATATGCAAAAACCTTAAACTATCAGCATGTACATGAAATCCTCCAGGCAGCTAAACAAAACGGTACTTTATTGTGGCAGGGGCACAAAATAACTTTTTCACAGGACTTACCAATGTCTCTCAAACAGGCAAGACAACAACTGCCTCCCTACTGTGCTTTTCTCATCAACAAAAAGATAAAATTTCAAATTAAATACCCCAGTACCCTTGTTTTTACAAGTAATGAACAAAAATACTCAGCCAAAAATTATTTTGAAGCCAAAACTGCCTTTATTAAGGCCATTCAGAGAACTTCCAAAGCTTTAAATAATCCTTAAAAAAGGTTAAAACTATATTCCTCTTGTTATAACCTGACAAATGTACATAAAAGCCTTACCTAAAAGCTGCATTAGATGGCCTGTCTTGTAAAACGCAGTCTGGAAAGCTCTGGATATCTCGTTGTGACCCTCACAGCCTCCTTTACAGTTTTAATTATCATTTGCAGTTAAAAGTTGCCAGTGCAAGCTCCATTTAGCAGGCCGATGCTCCTGTTGCATAGTTCCACACTAAGGAAGGTAACAATTATCTCTTTCATGCCACGAAACACGTCTGCATCTTTTCTGGCCATTTTTCAACTTCATGTGTACAGAGGGATGCATTAGGATATGACACAGCACTATTTCCTTCATTCGTGGAAGGAATCTCTGGGTAATGGAGTCCCAGGTTGGCAATCATCATTGCAGCTCATTTTACAAGGACTCAAAAGAAAAAGGAAAAAGAAAAAAAAGGGGAAAAGGAGAAGAAGGAAGAAAAATAAAGGCAATAAAGCAAATCTGCGATGAAATCAAGGCAGCACATTCCCTGACAGCATCGGAGATGTCTACCTTCTACAGGCAGCCTGCAACTGCTCATCAAGACAGGGTAAATGCAGTAACTTTAAGTTAGCTTACCTACAGCTAACTTACAACAAATATCTATAGCAATCAGCTTCATTAAATATCAGGAGTTGTTTTTCAGTATATAATATGCTCAATAATATGTTATCTAATTGAAAAGCTAATATGGTTTGAAGTACACTTTAACGAATATTTCCTAGCAAGAACTTGTGTTTTTTTTTTTTTTTTTGTTCTTTCCTCTCCATGGAATTCAAGAAAATGGTCTGCAATGTTGTATTTACTCAGGCTTTAATGTGTTGTCCTGTTCTGTGACATGGTCTTTTGTAAAAAGTATTTTGATAGGAAAGTGTATCTGACTAAAGCTAACTGTTTATAAGCCAGTCTACATTCTTTACAGCAGTAGGGTCTGAACATTGTAAACAATAATGTAATGTAAAGTTGTAGATGCATAGACTATGCGATTAATACCAAATACCAATTTCTTTGCAATATGTAACTATAGCAACAATAGTTTGCAAAGGGTTAATCTTGTTTAAAACATAACTTACTTTATAAAGCAGTCCATGTTAACTCGAGTTATTTCTCTGTATATTAAAGGGGGCATGTTATTTTAAAAGCACAGTATGCTTGAATTAGAAGAATCAGATACAGGTGATCAGGAAACCAAAGAATATAGCACTTAAAATAACAGTTTCATGTACACTTAAGTGCCAGTGCTAGTTATTATTAAAAGAAGATTAGTTAATATCACTTACAGAAAATAACAGTTGCAATGTCACTCAGCAAAATTATGAATCACAGCTCATCCTTTCATCTTTCCCTAACTATTATAATCACTTCCAGAATCAGGTTAACTCAGAAAATGAAATGTTTTCTTAGAGCTGCAGCAACCCATGAATACAAGTATGATTCATATTCATACAGCTATTAGTTTTAGCACTACACATAAGCTGTAATCAACCTATTTTTTCCTTTGCCATTTTGGCTTAGAGTTGAAAATATCCACTTTTAAACATCATATTATGTAGGAATGTAGACAATATCTTCTAGTCCAATGTAAACAATATATTAATTAAGTGTGCTGTTTACTATACATAGGTATATGCTTGGGTTAACGATGCCCAGGGCCTGTATAAGCCTAGCTATGCAATCCAACCCCATTAAGTCTCTATGTTTCATGGATGTTTCTTAGGAGGAGGTATGTTAGCAGGTTTCTAGAGGTTATGTGGGAGAGGGGTGTGTTAGTTTGATCATTACTGTCTTCCTCTCTCACAGTCATGGGGGGCAAATCCAGGGTGAATTTCCCATCCACTGGTCAAGGTTATGCTTAAATGTTAAACATTACATAGGGATGTCAGTGAAATATATCACATTCTACAAGTTTTGTTTTAAAAAATCTATTCTAAATTTAACATATTTCTTAAGGGAGGCAATAAAATGAAATGTCTTTGAACATAGTATAACACGATTTAAGAATATCATTGAAATAACATTTGTTTTGTGAAACAAACAATATTGAATCACCAATACCTATTGATTTCATGTTTTAAATCAGCAAATTTTGTTCTAGCACAATCAAAAAATAAAGTTGTTATATTTTATTCAGTTGAATCATGTAACTATGAACAAGAAATATAAAGATGGGCATAAGAAACAGGCACATGATGCATAACTACAACCACCACGAACCTCCTCAAACCTTTTGAATGAAAAAACACACAATCTGCTGGTCGGTACAATAAAGGTATATCCTCCACAAAACCACGCTTCAAAAAGTATTGTAAAACTGGATAGTAGTTTTAATATAGACAAACATCAACAGCACAAAGAACAGCAACCATAGATTGAGCGCGCTTTCGTCTCTACGTAGGAGACTTCATCAGAATCAATGAAAACTATTAATTGATGCATTTATATACTTTTTGTTGAACATTAAAAACCTTGGCAACAGATTAAAACAATTATTGCTTCAATTAAAGCACTGAAAATTGCACATAAGGGCCTCCTTTGAATGTTTCAAAACTGCTTGTGAATACATACATAAAATTCATTCATAAAACAACTAATACTCAATAAAAATGAATATTGTCACCATTACAGTGTAATATTACAATATAAAATATATAAATATATAAATATTTAAATATTAAAGTACTAAAATATGCTATATATGTTAAAATGTTACAATATTAAAATATTAAAATGTGTAAGGTACTAGAATTTAAACTGTAGAATTCAATTAATAGTTTTCATTGATTCTGATGAAGTCTCCTACGTAGAGACGAAAGCGCGCTCAATCTATGGTTGCTGTACTTTGTGCTGTTGGTGTTCGTCTATATATTAAAACTACTATCCAGTTTTACAATACTTTTTGAAGCGTGGTTTTGTGGAGGATATACCTTTATTGTACCGACCAGCGGATTGTGTGTTTTTTCATTCACATGATGTATAACCTGGAACAAGATGAAGACTAGGCCAATGAAAGTAATAGGTGGAAGAGAAGAATATGTATTATTGAATGAACATGGTATTGTAATGTCATGGACAGCCCATAATTAGTGATATTTTAAACATAAGATTGCTGCTAAGCATACTAAGAATCACAATGGCCTGGACCAATGGTTGATGACTGTCCTTGTAGTTACATCATCAGACCTGAGGCCATACATTATGGAAAATGGGTCAAGACAGGCATTATTAACACATTTTCTATAGATGTTATAAATGTGTTCTGAACACTCATTTGTTTAAACACAATAAAAAATATATAGGTTTTGTTAAGTTTAGATATGGAATTTTAGAAAAAAAAATATGTGCCCTAGGGAGGGAGTTGGGAAATGAATCTTGTGTATGAGAAGCTTTTTTTTGGCAATTAAAATTAAATGCCACAGCTCCACAATAAATATATGAGAATGTTTCTACTGTACCTGTCTTAAAATTAAGGGCTGTGAAGCTTTGAAATATAGACTATTTACTAATCACTTAAGAATCATTTTTACAAATATTTTTACTGAAATTTCATTATAGGACAGCATTTTAGTGGTAACTGGTTTATAACTTCATGTTTTCACAATGGTCACATATTGATTTTGGGGGGGGATGCATGTGTATATATGGGATCAGTACTAATTACCAAAGGAATTATTAACCGAAGCACAAATGGCCTGGCATACTTCCGCGAAAGTGCTATTTACCAAAAAAGCACTTTCGCTGAAGTATGCCTTCAGCTAGAAGGAATCATGGAGGAATGACTGTTGTGGAAATCATATTACGGTGCAGATAAGGGAATATTCCCTTTTCCTCAATGTAGTGTGATCTCGGAGTGAGAATATTAAAGTAGGGGAGTGTGGGGGCACAGATCCCCACATGGGGTGCAGGGCAGCTTGCTGCACTACATAAACGTAGATTTATTGTTTTTTTTTTAACTCACTTTAACGAAAGCGCTTTCTTGGTGAAAGCGCTTTCGTTAAAGTGTGTTCGGTGACTGTGGATTCGGACTATAGAACTTTCATTTTCATTTTCAATAATTTTATTTGGGATGTTACTTTAAGAGCCTACCAAGTTATTCTGATTGGTTTCACCTGTTGACGATGTTATTTTAAACAGCAGGGGAGTGTTTTGTATTATATGTTCTGTAGAGGTCTTGTATCCATCAAGATGAAAGCACTTGACCCCGATTTTTTAGTTTCATACTAATGAATTATTTTTTGTTTTAAACCAAACTTCCTTGGCTTGCCTCCATTTGCTTTGACTGTACCACACACAATTTTTTGGTTATTGGAGACTGGTAGTGCATAGCAGCCTATTTTCTGGGATTACTGACATATATATGGAATTTATTTCCATGGTCAACAAATCAACAACAGTGACTACAATAACATCCACCACAAAAGGTCGGCAACATAAATGTTGACAAGCAACTTTACCTGCATGATCAAAATCCTTACTGCATTCAAAAGAAAAAAAATGAATAATATCATTTTTGCAACTGCGAGATCACATAATTCCTGGAGAAAGGGAATATTCCCCTGCCCAGGGATTGTCAGTCTATCGCTCTTGTGGATCATCTGCATATGTCTTCCAAATTGTGCTCACTTAAATAGATGTTGACTACCTAGCATTTTGACCAAATGCCCAAGTCCCATACATATATATCTATATATATATATATATATATATATATATATATATATATATATATATACAGATAGATAGACACGTGAACGCACACACACACACACACACACACACACACACACACACATATATATATATATATATATATATATATATATATATATATATATATATATATATGGATTCGCTTTATAATCTCAAAATACTAAAATACCGAATTTTAGTATCTCGAGACTATAAAGCCGAAAATTCAAAAAACTGACAACCCACAATCGTGAAATTCAAAATTGCGATCATACACATACCACCACACAAACAAGCACAAATACGCCTACCTAACTACACTACAACAAACAAAACAACACACACAAACACAACGCAACAAACAAACACACCTACCCTACCTATAAGCAGGGGGGTAAGCTCCCCTGAACCTCTCACACCCCCACTACGTATATATACTAACTTTGAGGTCACACTAAATACACAAACACATAAAACCCACCACTTCACACTATCACACATACTAAAATCCCTACCCAATACCCTTACAAAAACACCACCTACCTGAATCCCCAGCTAAATCCACAAACTGCACCACACATCACGAACGTGCCAACACAACTGCGGATTCGACATTTCCGCATTCAGTATTATGCAGTTTCATGTAACTGCACATACTAAAATTAGGTATTTTATTATTTGGAGATTATAAAGTGAATCCATATATATATATATATATATATATATATATATATATATATATATATATAGATATAGATACACACACACACACACACACACACACACACACACACACACACACACACACACACACACATATATATATATATATATATATATATATATATATATATATATATATATATATATTTTGCTTCCTTTCTTATACCAGAAGAAGGTTCTTAATTAACCCGTCTAATACAGTTTCCTGCACTGACAATTTATGCATATAAATAATGGACAAGAAAATCAAAACAAGAAATAAATAAGAAATGATGGAAATAATGGGGGAAGGGTAAAATATATCAGTAGAAGTCAGCATAACATATGCCCCTTAATCAGACTTCTTCCTCCCCGTTATGTATTCCACTTCTATACACATTCCTATATTGCCCTTGGGGCTTCCATCTTGGTCCCTTTGCCCTGGTTTTGTGTTCCCCCATCACAGCTCTTGGTTTTTACAACTCAATAATATCAAAATTAAAATCAAATTAAACTTCTGCCTTTTGAATTCATACAATCTGTTTATGCTTTTTCTTCTTTATTAATCCTTTGTAATCACTTATTAATCATTTTCTGTGCCCAGTACCAAAGTGATCTTAACTGTCTGACTGTCATCATCATGTCTGCTTTATGTAGTATTGGGGTTCCACATTAGCCTGTTATTTTACAGTTTTCACTGATGGGAATTTAGGCATACAGATAGAAGAAAAAAAAACAAGAAATAAAGGAGTAATGGGAAACAATATGCCCATATAAATCAGCAAAACATTAAGTGACTATTATAAGTCATATTTCTTCCCTTGTAATGATGTTTGCATTTTATCCCTGCCATGTCTTCTTTCTTACACTTTCACATTTCCTAAATGCCACTTTTATGAGCTCTCTATCACCTTCATTCTTATTTCTCACAGGATCACCAGTCTCTTTTTCTGCCTGTGAAATAGAGGGACGTACCCCCAGTCCAACTTCCCATCCTCTACTATCTTTCTCTTCCCATACTCTATCTTCCACATTTGGAAGTTGCTGTCTCTTGGATGTCTCCATTCTTAAATTCACTAGATTTTGCAGTATGCCCACAGCTTCCTTGGAATGGTAAATGGCCTTAACTCTCCTTGTAGACAGATACAAAGTATTGCTGGGTAGAGCAGCCTCCATTATAATTCTTTCTCTTTGTACAATCTCATGGTCAAGTTGAAAGTATTAATTTTATTCCTTGTCTCAAAGAAAAATCTTAATCTAGAAAAACTCTACACCCATTTACCTCCAGATTCTTTCCTGGAACACATAACTTTTATAATATTCTCTCGCAGAGCTTAAACGTCTGCAGTCCCACTATCACAGGACATGGCCACTCAGTCCCTTCGCTCTCTCTCTAGCTTTCATAATGTTTTGTGTGTTCTCTCTGTTTTGATGTTGTTGGTATTTCTATCCATTTGACAGGTAAAGGTGCAATTGCTGTTTGACAACTCAGACCCTCATATCTCTCTGGAATCTCTAATATTTTCATATTTTCCTTCACATTCCGTCCTCTAAGTCTACACACTTCAACAACATACAATCTATGTAGGTTTTTGTTGATTAAACTCTGCTTTTCAACTCTTCATTTTTCTTTATCAGATTCTGTACAATCTCTGAATGTTCATTCAGTCCCTGCTGAACCTCATCAATTTTGCTCCATTGATTAAACTAAATTGTCTATCAGCATTTGTTTCATTTCTTTAATTTCATTCCATATCAGTTTCAGCATTACAGGCCTTCCATTTCCCTATATTAATTCTCCATCATGTGATAACTTCAATTTTCCTTTTCCCTCATCTGTATCTCTTTTTCAACTTTATACTCATTCACTGTCATCTAGTCTCATACATTACTTCTGCGTTGTGTGCACTTTCTTTCATAAAACAAACTTCTACAATATATGCATTGCAAAATTCTGGATTTTCGATGTCATCTAAAGTGCCGTCACACCAGAAGTCCCCTTATACATCTTCAGAAAGATGGACAAAATCTGAGAACGTCATGAAAACTCTACAAGACACAAAAATTACTTGCATACTGATAAATAATGCACCTTAGCTAAGAAAAAAAAAACTTTGGAGCCAAACACTGTAAGGGAGCAATGAATTCAACTCATCTACAGTACCGCCCTAGCCTCTTCTTTTTTTACCAGTAACCTCAATCAATCCTTCTTTTATTTGCATATTAGAAAGCATAAATAACAACTTAAACTTCAATGGGTAAATGCATTTTATGTGCATTATTCTAAAGATAAATTTATTAAGAAATAAATCTTCAATATTTGTATTGCCGTGATGAAACATGGACTTGCTAACAGCATACTTTGAAGGAGCTCTGGAGAAATTGAGTATTACATATTCTTCTTTAAAGACTAAAGTACCGTATCAAACAGAATGGTGTCTCTGGAAGGCTTAGGGGAAGAATCTAAGTATGGCATGGATTGACTACAGAAAAAACATTTGATAGTATCCCACATTCATGGATAAAAGAGTGCTTATAATGTATAAGATACACCTTGCAATGAGCAACTACTTTACAGTGACCATGAAACAGTGGCAAATCACTTTGCAATTAAGCCATGATAAAGAACAAATTATGACTCCAAGGATAAAAATTCAAAGGGGGATATTCCAGGGTGACTCCCTATCACTGCTGCTATTTTGTCTTACCCTTAATCCATTAAGCTGCCTACTTAACAGATTAGGCCATGGCAGTAATTTGGCTCCTAGAAAACAACAAAGTGTAAAGACCTCACATCTTCTCTTTGTCGATGATTTAAAACTGTATAGCTCATCAGATGAAAAACTGAAAGCACAACTGTAAGTAGTCAAAACTTTTTCAGATGATATAAGAATGTCACTTGGTCTTGATAAATGTGCAAAAGCAACCTCTAAAGCAGGAAAACTGCAAGAAAACATCAGTTTGGGAAAAGAATGTTTTATTTATTTATTTAACATTTGTTTACCAGGAAAGTCCGACTTGGAACAAAGCCAAGCGGAGGCCCGGGAAGAAACACTCTAGACGCATGTCTTTGAAATATGGGAGGAAATCGGAGCACCCAAAGGAAACACACATGAACACAGGGAGGACATGCAGACCCCACACAGGAGGCACCCCAGCTGAGAATCGAATGGGAGAGCCTCTTGCTGTGAGGGGACAATGCTAACACTGCACCACTGAGATATAAAAGAACTTGAGCAAGAGTGAGTGTATAATGATGAAGGATCAACAATAAAATATGAACAAATGCAAATGAAACTTAGTAAGGAATATTTTAGAAGACTTAAACTAATCCTGAAAACAGTTTTGACATCTAGGAATAAAATTCAAGCTATAAACCAGTTTGCTCTTCCTGTCCTAACTTACAGTTTTGGAGTGATTGACTTGCCCCAAAACATGTTGAATAGATAGGACAAGAAACAAAAAGGATGTTTCTTGCTCAAATGATTTATAAAAATCAGTGCATACCACAATTATATATTCCCTGCTCCAAAGGAGGTATGGGCCTCCTTGAAATTGATTACATGTATAGATCTGCAATCATGGGACTGCACACGTATCTGCTGACCTCACAAGACACAAATGTCATGAACGTTTTGAAACATGAGTAGAATAAATTTAAGATGACTTCTCTGCTTAGTCTAGCAGAAGCATATTGGCATCAAGCAGGAATGGAAATCAAACCAGAAGTAGATAAAAGTCAGGCAGCAACTGAATGTGCCAAAAGACAAAAGAAAGAATATAGGGTGAAGTATTAGATGAGAAGGTAAGAAAAGTGGAAAATGCATAAATACAGTTGCAAGTATAGAAAACTTCTGGAAGAAACTCATGTTGATAAGGATCGAATGCAGAATTGGTTAAGGAGAGGCGAATTCAAACCAAAAGATGAAAGGTTAATATTGGTGGCCCATGACAGTGTGCTAAGTACACATTGGTTTGCAAATTCCATTGAATATGTGGGAGAAAGAAGACAAATGTAGGTTTTGTAAAACAGAATTGGAAACAGTCACATATCTTGTTGCTGGTTGTGACATACTAATTGCAGAAGGATTGTTTATTGACAGGCACAATAATGTGCCAAGACTGTTGCACTGGGGATTGTGCAAATATTATAGTACTAACGTGGCTGAAAAACACTAGAAACATGAGCCACAAAGCATCATAGAAAATGATGAAGTCTACATCACATGGGATCACCCATTACCAAGAGTTCAAAAGATAGATGCAAGAAAACCAGATATAGTGGTTCATGAAAAGAAGACAAAAGTAGCATTGATCGTTGTAATCTCTACACCCAGTAACTACAGCGTCTTGCATACAGAGAGACATAAAGTCATAAAATATTAGGATTTGCAGGCAGAAACAAGAGCAACATGAAAGAAAGATACCCAAACAGTTCCAATAGTAGTGGGAGCAACAGGCCTTATGAAAAAGAATCCACAATCATATTTAGATATGTTAGCAATACATATAACACTGTAGGAACTGCAGAAGGAGTCATTACTGAGTACACTGTGGGTGCTGCAAAGATCACTTTTGACTGACATCAAAGACAGAAACAATACTAATTTTAATAAATGTTAATCGTACTTTGATTTAGGAATGGGGTTCATTCCTGTCAAGATATTAGAAACCCAAAAGATTTGGAGAAATTAAAAAGAATGACTTAGAAATTTGCATATTCTAGTTTAATTTCTGCTTTATTATAATACCTACAACCTAGACAAAGTACCAGTGCTTATAATAAATAACAATAATACAGCATTAAAATAGATACATGATCATGTAAAACTAACACATTGTCATAAGATAAAGTGCAGTACCATAAACATTCCACAAGACCGAAATGGCGATGGATAATTCAACAAAAAGGCCAGGCAAAGTCAATATAGATCCAATAAAAAAACTATATATTTTGGTAATGATTCTCTGTATTTTCTGGTTCAAATATATATACTGATATTTTATTCTCATACAGTGTGTCTCTCATTGGCTGGAAAGCAACATATTCTCCTTGTAGAGTGGTTATTGGTATTCGAAGTAATGCAGTTTTGGTTTCATGACAGCTTAGCAGTAATCGGTTTGAGAGGCAAAAATCCTGACTGTACACTGCAGTTGTGCTTGTCTCAGCATATCACTGCTTATCAATGCTGAGCTGTACAGTAAAAAGCTGTTGTGACACAACATGAATTGCTGATAATGCTGCACCCAGTGTCTACACTCAGTGTCTTTATTTTCTAAAATTGCCATTACATGAAAGTTTTCCAATAGGCTATCACCAACAAAACTAGGCAATTGCTCCAAGAATTCAGGTATGTTACTTGAAGATTTCATGGTAGATATATTTCTATACAAGTAACTGCTTGCTTCCTCTAAGAACTCAATAGTGCTGCTGACCGATAGACCAGCCCTAGTGGTAGAGAGGAATAAAGCTTTGATTACAGCCCAGTTAGACCAAGATCGAGTAGCAGCTTGGCTATTTGTTGGATCTGGAATGGGAGTGATGGAGTGATGTGGCTTTGCAAGCTCTTCTGTTTTCAGGAAAGGGGTTGGGGCATGTGTCTGGGTGCTCATTCCTGCAGTAGAGTCAGTGATGGAAATCAGACATGTGTCTGGGTGCTCATTCCTGCAGTAGAGTCAGTGATGGAAATCAGAGGACATTACAGGACACACATGGTAAAGTTAGAAACCCAAAGCACAAAAATACCCTTAATGGATGCTTTAATAGTAACTGTTCCAGCCAACTCTCGTCCTCTTTTGACAGGGAAACAAATTCCCACTTAGCTGGAAGGATGAGCATGAGGCACTGGAAGAAAAATACTGAAATAATCCTGCTTACTGAGTACAAGCAACCTGGAATGAAAAATCATGACAATTATAAAAATGAAATTACATGGCAGAATAGTAGCTGAGATTATGCATATTTAAACTTTTCATTGTTAATTAAATGAATAAAAATGAAATCTTACCTTAAGTGCCTAAGCTTGAAGACAAAGAACATGGTACTTCATTAGTACTGCACAGACCATTTGGTCAGATGAGCAAAATTACCGGGTTGTGATATTCTAAAATTAATGCTTAGTCTTTATTACCAACCATTTCAGTTTACATTTCTCATGCGATTCCCTAAGAAATATATAATAGTAGGGGGCAGTAGGATGGGTGTTCAGTACACTCCATACCCTTAACCAGGTTAGCATAAGAAAGATTGTTTTACATATCTGTAACACTATATAATTTATAAAGGAAACATATTAGTAAAACTTAATGCAACACATATGAACATGATGACACATTGAAAAAACTGATATGAGATAAAACTGGCCAAATGAAGAGTACCTGTGACTCCAAGTTAAGTTAGTTGAATTAGAAAAGTTAAAAATGTGCAGATAATCCCACTATTAAATAAACACAGACCAAAATATGTTTGCACTCTAAACCATCTTTAAGGGTTTACCCTCTGTGGTCTCTTAACTAACAAAGCTAAGTCTGATACTGGTAAGTCTTGGAGAAAGGAGATTACTGGAATATTAAAAGCAGCAGTGTTGTTGTACAGAAAACATTTAATTTCTGCAAATATGCTTTGGTGTATAACTAATTTAAGTTCATAGGTTCATAGGTTCAATCCATTGGTCAATTTTCTTCTGAACAAGGCCAGCGAGGTGCTCTGCCTCACATGTACGGGATTTTGTTCAGATTTTTTGGTGATCAATATATTAGGGTTCTGTTTGGACATGGCCTTGTATGTTAGGCAAAGGTCACTCTGGAGCAAGCGTAAGCGACTGAATATAGAGCTGGAGTTCTTCAGTCGGGGCACATAGGACAGATTTTTGGTGGCCTCTCCTGCTGCAAGTGTCGTCGGGTCAGATACATTCGAATGGGGCATTGTACTCAATCATTGGTCTGATGAGGAGAGTAGGAGACTACTATGACCTCCCCTGATAAGATGAGAATCCTTCATGATAAGGTGGAATGTAGAAGGGTCTCAGAACTACTTTAGCTACATGGGTGTGTCGAATGACAGACTACTATCAACCTGGGTCCCCAGGTCCCTGATAACTTCTTCTGTGCTCAGTGGATTGCCTCCTATTTGGTAGCTAGGGGTAACCTTGTTTTTCGGATATCTGTGTCAGATGTTTTCTACTATGGCGCCCAGTTTGCAGTCATCTGCAAACTTTATGGACTGCCTTTCCCTCATCAATGGCTTGACTGACTGAAAAAAAGGCAACCACAAGCTTAAAAGGCATGATCTGCCTTTGACAAAGCCAAACTTGGTTGGATCAAAGTCTGGAAATTCCTATGTCTTTTTTTATGAGGTCCATTATGATCCTCTCCATGGCTTTGCAGATAAGGCTTGTCAACCATCAGGTCATGTGATTTTTGCTTTTGCTTTGGAGTTCATTTTTTGCTTGGAGGGAGCAGTTCTTGGGGGGCTGCAATCGCTTGGTATAGATATCTCTCCTTTTTGGGGGGGAAGTTTGCACTGAACTGAACCTCAGCCAGCATGTTGGCAATGTCTGTAGGATCAGTAATCTTCACATCATTTTGAACTAGTTTTTGAACTAGTTCTGAGCATATCTGGGAGTTTTTTCTAACTAAGCTAAAGAAGGCCTTTGATTTTCTTTTGAGTCTTTAGCTATTTTTCTCTCGAAATTTTGCTTTGGATTTTTTTATGAGAGCTCTTTTTTTTTACTTATAGTGATCAAGGGTGTCTTACCTTTAAGAATTTTTGCTCTATCTTGTAGTAGCTTCCTCCTTTTGTAGGCAGACGGATGATCCCCTTTGAATGACAGTGTGTTGTCAAGCAGCCACAGCTGGATCATCATCTTATCTCTGTATTGTGGCATCATCTTGGTGAAGGTAGGATACTGCTCAAGGTCAGGGTCATACCGCTGTGACCCCTTCTTCTCTTCTAGTCTGGTGGCCCGGGACGTCAGTGTGTCTGACTATGGAGTCACCAATGACTAGTGTGTCTGGCATTGTGTTTGGCCTTAAGGGTTGATTTTAACAAAGCATGTGACTGCCATGTTGCCGATATAAATTTAAGTACGTTTCTTCTTTTGTCATGTTGCATCACTATTAACAAAATAAGTTACCTAGACTAAAATCAAAGAGAAGAGAAATACCAGACTACAGCAAGAAAGATCCAGAAATGTGATAGCCATTAAGAGGTGGCTGAACATGGGAATGACAAAATCAAGTTCTTCACCCGCTATGTAGTTTTGTTTTTGATTGAATTGATCACATTCTGTTTATTGTCTAGTTGCAACCATGATAAGGTAATAGTTGAGGGATTCACAGTTAATAGACACTATTCATTCACTGTTGGCTAGGAAAATAAAGAGTCAATATCCTCCATAGTAGATGAGGTCAGATGCAGGTACTTAACAAGGTTACCATATAAAGCATAATGTAATTTCCAGTATACAGTGCTTAAAGCCCTCTATTTAGAATAAACAAAGTACATAAAAATAGGATTGGTCTCACTGAGGTGTTCCTCAAGGGTCTGATAGAAGTGTTTGCATGCTAGTAGCCTGCAACACACTTACTTGCTGCCACTAGTTCAAAAAACAAGTGTTTGAATATCCACTAACCTGGTCTCCCCAACTACTTAATTGTCCTAACACTTGACCTTATAATACTGCATATTCCTACCACATCCCTTACTCCAGCCCTGAAACTCCCACCTGATCCATAAACCAAGTCCTTGCTCCCTTAACCTAAAACTCCAAACCCTTCCCTAAACCTAAATTCCCTAATCACTCCCAAACCTTAAAACTCCTGTCTTACTCCTTAAACCTAAACTCCCTTCCCACTCCCTACTTGTAAAACTTCCTCCCTGCTCCTTCACATAAAGCTCCCCTCCTGCTCCCTAACTTAAAACTCCCTTCCAATTCCCTAGCTTTAAAACTCCTCTCTTCTCACTGAATCTAAAACCTCCTTCCTGTTCCCTAACCCTAAAACTCCTCTCTGGAGCCCTAAACTTAAAACTGTTTTCCCATTCCCTAAACCTAAAACTCCCCTACTTCTCCTTAAGCCTTAAATGGCCATGCCCGAATCTATACTCCCACCCCTCTCTCACTTCTTTTCCAGCTGTTTGCCTGAATTCATATTTGAGTTTGAGTGCAAATGGCAGCCTTCACAAGCTTGAGTCCCTGCCCTCAAGACCGGGGTCTTTGAGTGCTGGGGACTCAAGCTCTTGTAGTAGACTCTATTCCTCAAATTTGTGGTGCAACTGAATCTTGAATCATTTTAATATTTGTATGCTCAACAGACTGCTTAACAAGATTGTCGGTTATTATGTATACTTTAGACATTAAGAAATTAAGAACCTCAGGTCTTTAGACTGATGTTTATCAAACAGGCATGCTCAACAAAGTTTGAATAGGTGGAACATGATATTCGATGTATCAGTTATGTTAATCAGTCACATTAATCAGTCATTTCCTTGATTAGTTAACAGAATGATATTGCAACAAAGAAGTAGAAACTATGTGCACACAGTTTACAGGAGTTTGAAAAAATATATATATATGAGTATAAACATTGTCTGCCCTAAGTTTTCAGTGGCAGTATAGTGCTGCATATAATAAAGATGGAGAAGCTCAGATGAGTTAAGTTACAACATAGCATTTTTCCTTGTGCCATTATTTATGTAAGCTTAAAACATATTCAGATGCATGATAAGACACTTACATATAGTAAGAATGATTGACAGTGGTAGATCCATTTCGCAGTTTTCATATAATACTATTCAGTTTAACTTATAAAATCCTGCTCCACTGTTCTATTTCTGATCTCATGCTAATACTTAGAGATATGCCATGGAGATTCAATTATAGATTGCTGTAGTATCATTTGATGTGGCTGATTAATCTCTAGACTTGTTTGAGAATCATGTCAGATAATATTAATCATTCAAAGTGTGTTCACCACTGTGAACTGCAGCAAATGATTTTTCACTGGTACATCAAGTAACAAACGCTTTTAAACTAATACACCTTCGTGTTCTAGGATTAGTATTGTTGCAGTGTGGTCCCCAAGAACACTGGTCCAAATATAATGTTATTGCATTACACAAGACTATAATACCTATGGAGATGTGGTTATTCAATATTATAAGATTCTTTCCATGTGTCAATATATATTGAATGCAGAATGTTTCCCTTTTCCAGCTTAGCAAAAGGCACAATACAGGTAGCTAGCTTTTGGTGACTGTATCGAGACTAAGTCATTAAATAAAATGAGTTTTGACAAAATGTATACATAGATAGAAGCATTCTTATATTTTATTGTTTCAAAAAACTGCAGTAAAGTTCATTCATCATCAAAGACATGCATTTTGTTTATTCAGGAGTTTTACAGAAACAGATATACTCTTCTGTGCAGTACATTTCAACAGTTTAGTACAGAAACTGCCAAATTGCCTTAATCATTGTGCATGAGTTATTTTAAAACGTTTGTTAGGACAGAGTGTGTTTTGACCACTGTACTGACAGATGACTCATACTTACACTATGCAACAGGTATTTATGACAAACTACCATCTCCTCTGTGTGATGTTCTGGAAGCTTCATACTGGACACAATATACCCAAGCACCGCAGTGACAGTTACTAGAAAGGGCGCAGAACATTGCAGCTATGTAACTTGCAACTGAATCAGGCTGATAGCATTTCATATAATGGGGCATCAGAAAACTAGGGTGTGCAGTGATGCTGTCAGCATTCAGTAGCTGAAGTTAGCTACAATGACAGCAAGGTGAGGGGGCAAAGAAATAGTGACATTCAAAGCAAAACTTCTAGTACAACTTAAACGTAGGTCCAGATGTCAATATTTCAGGCAAGGGTTAGGTATTAGTTGCTGGGTCCACAACCATGCATGCTTTATGCCCAGCATCTGTAAAAGCGGGTGATTTGATTTAACTGGTCCTTTTCTTGAGAGGGCTTTTTCTCCAATTGCCAGTTTGAATTTCAGCCTGATCAGAGTGATAGTATTTTCTTGACTGCTCCTAAGAGAGTAGGTTTGATCTATGTTTTAAGTGGAGGCACTTGAATTGTGTAAAAATGTTAAATGTTAAAATATAGATTAGATAGGAGCTCGCTAAGTAATTGGCAGATAGTGTGAGCCTTTTCACATGTCATGTAGTGGTGGCTATTTATGCCAGCAAAAAGGACAACTCTAAAAATTATATTTTCTACTACCTGTAATCTTGTGCATTTTTCACAGAGTAAAGGTCAAACAGAAGAAGGGCATATTCAATCTTTGGAATTAGGGTATTTTTTGCTAGTGTCATACATGCTGGTTGGAAGAGTAGGTGTGAGATTTTATAACAGTTATAGATGTGATATTATCTTCTTTGTCATTTTATCTGACTGAATACTAAAAGTTAAATTATGGGTCAAGAATTACACCAAGATATTTTTGTTCTGTAACTTTTGGTATAGCATTCTGTTGCAAGTCTTTTAAGACTATTGAAGGTAGTGTTGCCAATTTCTTCACCATAGAGAATATTATGGCATTAAATTGGTGCCAGTTTGCTACAAAAAAAAAAAAAAAAAAAAACAAAAAACAGAGTGAATGCTTTAAGTTGTAGAAAAATCTTAACAAGTTACTGAAGTAACCTGGAATATTGTGAATTGCAGCAGTAAAGATATATCCCTTATATGAGCAAGATATTTATTTATTTGTGAATTGTCATATCTTTAAAACAATTGAAAAGAAAGGAAAACTGCTTACGTGAACAAGATATTTCTTTACATTTATGAATTATCAACTATTTAAAGCAAATGGAAGCAAGTATAAATCATTTCCTTCTAATGTTTAGAAGATAACTGTATTGCTTCTGAAATACTTAGTTTTAGTCCAAGCTGCTGAAAACTCTGTATAAGCCCTATTTGTTGAGAAGTAAAAAGAAACAAAAGTATGCATTGTGGGACAGTGCTGACAGTCGGTGGAACTTTGTACAGCAACCAGTAGATTGCCAGGCACCCAGTACTACTGCTGCACAGGTTAAAACAGCACTGTCCAAGGCCAAGAATACAGCTTATGTGGGACCTGACGATATCCCCGGCTGTGTTCTGCATGACCTACAGAGTGAACTGGCACCTCACTTGTGTGCCCCATTGAATCACAGCCTCACCTCAGGCTTTGTCCCTGCTGAATGATGCACTGCTACAGTCATCCCTCTCCACAAGGGAGGAGTGACTACGGACCCCGGGAACTATTGCTCCATTATCCTGAATAGTCTGATAGGCAAAGTTGTGGAACACATCATCATGGACCTAATAAACAAGGATATAGGGGATCTCCAAATTCTAGATCCTACACAGTTTGGTTTTGTGAAGTGTAGATTATGCCTGCTGAACTTGGTCAAGTTCTTTGAGTCAGTCACCAGAGCTGTGGATGAAGACAAGGTGGTTCATACAGCTTACCTTGATCTGGCCAAGACCTTTGATACCATTCCCCACTCAGGAATCATAGAGAAAGTCACATAGCTAGGCGTCAACCCCTATATCACTAGGTAGGTTACAAACTGGTTCATAAATGGAACCAACAGTGTGAAATTAGCTAACTCCAAGTCCAGCTGTCAAGCAGTCATGAGTGGAGTCCCACAGGGTTCAGTCCTGGGTCCTCTCCTGTTTGGTATCTACTTCTCTGAATTCCAGGCCAACATGAAGGGACTTTGGCCAACAAAGTTCCCAGACGATTGCAAGTTGAGAGCTCTTAACTCCCCAAGTAATGTTGATATCCTACAGAAAGGCCTCAATGAGACCAACTACTGGTGTTAGAACCATGGCCTTAAGCTTAGTGCCACAAAATGTCCTCATCTCCCTTGGGAAAAACCTTGTTCCCTTGAAATACCACATCTCTGGTAGTCCACTGAACACAGAAGGCATTATAAGATATCTAGGAATACAGGTTGACAACCTCTCTTTTGACCACCAGATTGCCACTGTGGTCCGAAATGCCTATGTAGCACGTCTCCTTACTAAGGGTTTTGCATCCAGGAAGAAAGCGGTCAGTGTCTCCCTGTAGTCTTCCCTCATTAGGCCAATCACAGAGTACAATGCCCCATTTGGCAGAGCACCTCACTGGCCCTCTTCAAGAGAAATCTTGATGAGTGGATGGGAAATAGAAAATTCAACCCGGGAATCACTCCAGTGGCTCTACTCAACTGAGGCAATAGGAGCTAAGAACGGGTGGCACAATGCCAGGGTAATTCTATGGGCTAGGCTTGTAAAGGCTTGAGGGCCATTAGCCTAGTACGCACCTATGAACCTATGAACCTATTGTCTTTCCATAAATGCTGTCTGTGGTAAAGTGTATATTTTACACAACATTGAATCGTATTAGGTGTTATCTGTCATAAAATGTAAAAAGCATCAAGTTTTATTAGGATCATAGGAGTTTACTAGTCTATTGACTTGGAGGTCAGTTCATGCCAAGACATTTCATCCCGAATGTAATACTATAGATATTCTAGTCAGTACCCAGGAGTGCATTTAGTAATGACTGCACATGTCCAGGAGTTCAAAGATGCATCAGTCACTAGAAAACAAATCTGTCCCTCCAGCATGTCCTATTTAAGTTGCAGTCCATATTTAGGTCCCTGGAATGGGCAACTCTAGTCCTTTTTTTTATTATTATTATTTTGTTTTTTTGGCAATGCAATGTTTTTTGTGGTCAAGTACATATCTTTATCCAGGACCAAATCATACTAGGTACAAGACAATGAGTCACTGTGACAAAATTGCTTTACCAAATCTTTGGTGGCATTTTGTGAAAATAAAACTAGTGCCTTATGGACAAAAGGAGTATGGCAAACTATACCCTCCTAGGTGAAGGTATAAAAGCCATCCAAGCCCCAACCCAAGCTAAAAGTGGTAACTGTGCCAAAGCTTACACTAAAGCCCTGTACAATCACTTGAATAAGTGTATAAACCTGGCTGTACCAGATAGAATCAAAGCCAGAGTCCCAAGTAAAATCAAGCCACCATGGTGGACTTCTAGCATCAACAAAATTTACAATAACTGCAAAAGGTTGCTGTCCAAGAAAACAAAGAAAAGGACCCAACAATGGAAAAGTACCTCCTCAACCTTAACAGGCAAATAAGACAACTTTTCAAATCCTCCAAGAGCTCCATTGAGAGAAACCTAACAAGTACTGCCAAGGATAACCATAAGGCCTTTTACAACTATGTACATAACCAAAAAGGTAGGAGCCAAGCATGTGCAGAACTGCTGGCCAATGGTATCACACACTCTGACCCCACAGAGATAGTGATCTTGCTAGCAGATAGGTATGGCAAAAATTTCACTCCCTTATCCCCTCCTAACTTACAACAAACCATCCCACAAACTTCACCCCCATGTTCATATCTGAAGAACAGGTCCTCAAAGCCCTGTCCAAGGCAAAGAACATGGTTTCTATGGGACCAGATGACATCCCAGACTGTCTTTTCAGCAGGCTAAAACATCAACTAGCATCACTATTAAGTACCCTTTTCAATCAGAGCCTAACCGCAGACTTTGTTCCTGCAGAATGGAGAACAACTACAGTTATTCTCCTCCACAAAGATGGCCTAGCAACAGACCTGGGGAATTACAGATCCATAAGCCTGACCAGCCTCATCTGTAAGGCCATGGAATGTATCATTATGGACCACACAAATAAAGACATAGGTGACCTCCAAATCCTGGATCCTACCCAAATCAGCTTTGTGAATGGCAGATCCTGTCTGTTAAATCTGCTGGATTTTTTTGAAAGTGTGACCAAGGCCATTGATGAGGGTAAATTAGAGCACACAGCATACCTCGACTTGGCAAAGGCTTTTGACACAATCACACATTCAGGCATTACCGATAAACTTAGCAAACTGAATGTAAACCCCTTTGTTGTATGATGGGTTGCCATCTGGCTCGCAAACCAGACACACACTATCAAAGTGGGTGGCCCCACATCAACCAGCAGATCTGTTACAAGCAGAGTGCAACAGGGGTCAGTGCTGAGCCCCATACTGTTTGGTATATACTTCTCAGAAGTTCAAGTCAAAGCTAAAGGGTTGTGACTGACCAAGTTTGCAGACAACTGTAAACTGGGTACAATCACTGACTCTCCAAATGATAACAGTATACACTAGGATGGTCAGAAAAAAGCCAGAACAGAAAAAAACCACAACAGAAACTGAACACAGTAGCTTTTTTATTCGGTACGCAAAGCAGCCTTCAAAGGAATAAATGACAATCACATGTTTCATCTATTTATCTCAGACAGACCAGTGACTGGTATATTAGTCACGGTCTCAAACTGAATGCAAAGAAATGCATCATCATTCCCTTCAGCAAAAACAATATGCTTTCACACTATCAAATCAATAACAATACTGTAAGTACCCATGAAGTGGTAAGGGACCTAGGATCACAGGCTGACCACAACCTTAACTTCGACCACCATGTGTCTACCATTGTAAGGAAAGCTATCCACATAGCGCACTTGATTAGTAAAGGTATCACCTCAAGAGCAAAAGAAGTTATAACCCCTCTATACTCGGCACTTATACAGCCCACAACTGAGTATAATGCACCATTTGGTATGTACCATACTAAGCACCTACAGCAATTAGAGAGACCTCAGACATTTCTAACAAAAAAGATCACCTCCAGCATGTGCCTTACACGGACTGACTAAAATCCCTTTCACTTTACTCCATATTGTTTAGACTTCTTGGGGGAGACTTATGCCTGGCCTACAGAGCAACCCAAGGCCCAAACCTAATGAACTTACTGCATACCTGAAAATCAAGTGGGCCTAGGCCAACCCATTTCAAGGACTTAAATATAGCCTGCAACTTAAATAGGACCTGCTGGAGGGACAGATTTATCTCCCAGCGACTGCTACATCTTTGGTACAGGCTACCAATTCATGTGAAACAGAGCACCTCTATGACACTGTTCAAGAGGAACCTGGATGAGTGGATGGGGCACTATAATTCTTACTGGGGATAGTGCCCACATCCTTTCTGGACATGGGCAGTCACCATTAAATGCAGTCTTGGGTGTTGACTAGTACCTCTACAATACCACATTGGGTTGAAATGGCTAGACTTAAAATGACCTCTGGGTTGATAGCCTAGTAATCTCCTATGATCCTATGTAAAATGACTCAGGGCTACAACACCCAAAGACCCACAACCTTGATACTACCCCACCCATATATGGGGAATTAAGGTATAATATTGCCTTATCCTGGGTATTATTGGCTAGGCTTGTAAAGACTCTTGTGCCATTAGCCTTGTAATTACCTATGAACCTATATAATGCTAGCCTTAAATTACAACTCTTTGATAGGAAAAAGGGGTTCAATCCTGAACAAAATAGCAAAAATGCTGGTATTAAAAAGGTTAAAACCTACTAGCATGCTGTGCTAAGCAAGAAATTTTACTAATTTTAAAAACAGAATGCTTTGAAAAAAATGGGATTCATTGTTGTATAAAGCAAGTAAGAAGTGCTTATCTGAATAGTGAATTCACTGACAATGAAAATGGGGTTCATGGTTACAACAAACAAAAGTGCTAATAAATGTGAATTATCTGCATTGAAAGTTGAGAGACAACAGAGGTAATAAACAATAAAATATTTTATGCAGAAAAATGAGCAAATGTTTGCTCTGTTGAGATACAACTTGGATTCAGAAAAGAAAATTGTGTTGGCCAAATAAGACTGGTTGCAAACAGGGCTGTGGCACAGAAGAAATATAATGTTTTCCATCAAAACATCATTGACAGGCAGGGTAAAGTGGGGGTTCAGCAGCCCAGTGTTGAAAATAATGACACTATATGCAAAAATTAGCAGACATGGATGATATTAAATGGCAGAACTTAATTGTTTTGTATATGCTATTAAGAAACTAGAAATTGTTGAAAATCCAATGCATGTCATTATATCAGGCACTTAATCAGCAAAAGGCTAAAAAAGAACAAATGAAAATAAAACAGATTTTCCCCCGGATTGAGCAAACTTCCATGCAAGAATAGCTTATTCTTGCACAGAAGGGACCATTTCCATGCAGCATGGCAGTGCACCATGCATATTCATGAAGACATGCTGCCATGCTCTAATATGGACACGGTTCTATGTGTGAGTGCAGGGGGTGTGTCCGAGAGCAGTGTACTCACAATGCACTCCAGAAGTGCCTTTCAGCAATGCAAAATGAGTGAAGATGCATACCTCTCAACCCCGTAGAGCACAACAGATGGACAAATGTTCGAGGGACAAACAGGGACACAGATTTTAAATATAGCCCATGCAAACTTAAAAAGTTGATAGAATAATAGGTTTCACATTAGCATGACTTTACCCTTGATGTGGAGTCTGAAGTGAACTGTCTGTCAGTAGTAAACGCACGCTAATGCTAAACATGTCATCCCAGTAAAATGAGAAAAAATTAAATGACATTTTTTTTTTCAGGCTGCAACAAAGTTTAAGCATAGCTGAGTGAGTATGTGCTTTGCGCATATGTGCTTAGCATAGCTTAAATATCTGAAGGAGGTTAATAGGAAAATAGCAGATAAACAACCAATCTGAAGTAGTGTAGTGGTTAGAGCTGTAGCTTTGCATGCAGGCATTTATGGTTTGAGCCCCAATGAAGTCTTTTCACTTTTACATGTGAAAGCAGTTGTAAAAGTCACATGTTGTAATAAATGAGTAGTAAATAATATTTATCACCCAAGGTAGAGTAGCAGAACCAAAAATAAGGTGTCAGTCCAGAAAAGATGTGAACCCCCCATATAAACGCAAGTGCATCATACAGTATAGTAACGCAAGAATAAATGTAATGAAAGCACATATGGGTACATCAGGGAAGGTAAACATAAAATTATAATATGTCAGGAATGATGAATCAATCCCATAAAGCTTATAGTCTACAAAATAAAGCTTAAGCAATGCTAAGCACTGCACAGCTATCAAATATGAATGCTAAGCAATGAATAGCCCAGCTAAGTGGATTTGCCCATTGGTAAGCAGTGCTGAACCTGCCCCTTTAAGCACTGACAACCTTAGCTAAGCAGGTTTGCACATAGCTTAGCTTAGCTCAGCATATTCAAAACCGTCCAATCACAGCAAAGGGTGGGAAATCATCCATATTTAAACCTCACAGGCAGGAATATACCTCATAACCCACTGTAGGCAGAATGGCTGGTGTTGGAGAGGGTATGTGCTTTTAGGCACAGCACTGGGGCATACAGGAGTCCAAGATCATGGTAGAACTCCTTTTTAAAAAACATGATGTGAGACTGCTGCAGAACCAGTATCAGGGCTCCCAATACAAAGTGGAGGCCTGGGAAAGTCTTGTGTGCAATCTTACCAGTGCCACTGGTATCCCTTGGACTGGAGAGTAGGTCCGGCACTACTGTGCCAACTTGAAGCGGAGGAAGAGGGAGCTCTTGGACCAGTAGGTCCAAGAAGCAAGGTAGAGGAATGATGTCCCAGGCATGTGTAAGTATTCATATCAATAACTGTTTACCAAAGTCCAGCTTGTGTATGTAATGGATAAGTATGCATAAATGTTTTTCTGTGCTCTTTGCAGCTCCAGCTGAGTGGGCTGTGAACCAGGAAGCACATGCAAGCAGGTTGCAAAGGCTGTGTTGCAAGGCTGGTGAGTGACAATCTAGCTTGTAGTATTCATACCAAATAAATATAAAAGAGTAAAATGTCACCTTGCAGTATTAAAAATGAGTATGGTTTGTACTTAATAAACCAGACATTATTACAGTAATAATCTCATATAGGTTATATATAAAGAAAATTGTAACTGCCTGTCAATAAAATTCAAAACCTTGGACTGGCTGTGTTTACTCTGGCATTATATGAATTGAAATGTGCACAGGTTATGCACAGCAACTATAGCTCTGAAAACATTAAACAATCAAGTCTCATCTGACAAAGTTAATGCTTCCGTAAGACATGAGATTAACTGATATGAAATGTTTCATGCACCAAGATCTGATATCTGAATAGTAATGTTGTGTTAACCATTGTTTTGCACACTGTGCTATGTCAGAAGGTATATATAGCAATGTATGTATAAGAATGTCTTAATTGCAAGGTCATAGTGTACAACCAAGAGAGAATTAGACAGAAAACATTAAAGGAAGTGACAGCATTTTCTCAATTGCTTGTTGTGATGAAACACAAACTTGTATTTTTAGCAGAAACAGCCAAGGTTCGAAACCTGGGAATGGTAGTAAGCTGTATGCATAACTTCACCTCGGATTTTGTGAATATGTGTAGAAACAGTCAGGTAGTTTTAACATAAATTTCCTCCACAGGTCATACAGGTAAGAGAAGGTATAAAGTAGATATAAGAAGGCTGTAGTTATACTGTGTCCAACACCCGCAGTCCAACCCCAAGGCTGCAAATGACAGCAAGATAAAAACATACACCTAGTGGTCTCCCCCAGAAATGTTCAAAAGTGTAATGCTGTCACAGCTACTGGTCCCTGCTACCTACAACCAGGGTGACTGATAGAAATCAAGGTAGAGTATGGCAGTAGTACACACACACACACACACACACACACACACACACACACACACACACACACACACACACACACACACACACACACACACACACACACACACACACACACACACACACACACACATAGAGTATGAGAGCACATATGTAACCCTGACTATGTGAATATGGGTAGAAACAGTCAGGTAGTGTTAACAGAAATTCCCTACACAGGTCTTCCAGGTAAGAGAAGGTATAAAGTAGCTATAAGAAGCCTGTGTACAAACATACCACTGCCCAACCCAAGGCCATAGATTGTCATAATAATACCAGTAGAGTAATGATTAGAGCAATGATCATTAAAGTTCTGATCACTGCAAGAATTTACATTTGTTAATTGACATCTCTCTCTCTCCCCCACCTTATCTTCACCAATAATCTAAACACATAAATGAATGGGTATGTTTTCCCCCCAAACCTACCATGTGTCTTATTGTTCTACAAATGTTGAAATGTTTTCCAATTAATGTTCCCTGTTCAAATACTATCATTGGTGACCTAATACTATCAATGTAACCTGCATGCCGTTGTAATGCCCACTGTGTTTCCATATATGCATGTGTTCTGTTTGCTATGCAAATGTTCCAAATCTGTTGTTTTGGGTTAATGGGAATACTCATGCATGCTGCTATAACTAATCCTGGAATGTGTTTGCCATTACTACCATTACCATTACTAACCAACATATATTCTAAAACTGCAACACCATAGCACATCTGCAAAGGCCGATCCCAGCGTATCTGCCTCTCCCGCCTCATCTTGCCATGGCACTGGGCCCCAGCATATCTGCGACCCAACCTGGGACCTCCTTGTCTGTTGGTCCTGCACCACCTTCGGGTGAAACCACCTCAGGTGATGGGGCTCGTCGCCCTCCTGGGCGTGGGCAAGGACAGGATCCTGTCACCCAAAGCCAGGTCCAGGGTCTGTTGCATAGCAAGCTCTGCAAAGAATTGGGAGGTCTGCTACACCAGCTTGTGGGCCACATGGTGCATTAGAGGGTAAGCCTGCCCCCCCTGCTCAGTCCCCAGCAGAGCCATCTTTGGGGCTGTGAAGGTGCAGTGCTGACTGTCCATGGGTGGGGACCTCAGTTCTACTGTATCCATTTGGGAGTTTGTGTGCTTATGATTACCAAACACCCCTCCACGTCCAAGGTGTTTACCCCCCATGTGTCATATACCACCCCTGTATGCTGTTTTGTCTGTTTTGTCTGTTTTCCTTCCCAACCTACCTCCCCAATATATACCTACTATCCTTCCCCAACATCCCACTCTCATCTTAGGAAACAAAGGGCAATCTATTCACAAAAAAAAATGTCACCCCATACATTGCTGTCCATTTTGCACACGTGCCCACTGCACATATGTAATATGGTTTAATTGGCTTCACAACACATTATTGTTGTCCTCACCCCCTCTCAGGGGTTTGAGTTTACAAATGTACCTACAAATTAAGTATATATATATATATATATATATATATATATATATATATATATATATATATATATATATATATATATATATATATACATATATATATATATATATATATACATATATATACATATATATATATATATATATATTTATATATATATATATATATATGCACAGCTGTTGCT
>NC_056735.1:473105586-473158086 GCF_019279795.1 Protopterus annectens
TAAACAAAACGAAACAGCACCACAATCTTTCCACTCAAAACCAAAAAAGAAACGAAGTGCCAGTATAGCCAAGCAACACGAAGCTGTAATTAGCGCTTTCAATCACTTTTATTTATCTTCAGAAACAGCTTATACCACAATTGAACTTCCTTTTATACTCTCCAACAGGAAATTACATCTTAATTGAACAATATTTTAACTTATGAAATATACATATTAAATATCTAATATAATGTAAACTGTGATAAAAAATGTATAAAAATAAATGTAAATATAAATATAAAATATATACATATAATATATGTTGAATAAATTAATACTATTATGAATGTATGTATGTGTTGAAACACAGAAAATTATCTATGCATTAAAAAACACTTTAAGTTAATGACATCATTTAATCCAGGAGGCTTATCTGCTCCCAGATATAATTGCCAATATGCCTCCTTACATTCTAAAATGTTGTTTGAATCTCCACCAAAAGTAATTTTGTCAACCTTATCTAATACAAAGAATTCAAACTTCTTGAATTCTTTGCAAATACTTGAATGTCTGAATAAGGCATTTGATTGGTCACTTTTTTTATAGAAAGTTGTGCTCGTAAATACGCCTTTTCAAATTCCTCTTTGTCTTACCTATATAGTACTGTTTACATGTCACACAACTTGCCACATAAACTATTAGTTCACTATTACAATCAAAATAATGTTTTGCCCAAAATGTTTCATTGAATGTTCCCAAAGTAACAAATGAAGTGTTACTAATGAACCTGCACTGCTTACAATTAAGACAACTGTAAGTTCCCTTTTTGATAGCACAAGCTCTAGAAACTTGGGATTCTGTATGAAATTCTAACATACTTCTATTATTTATAACTTTTTTGAAAGTGAATTTTAGGCCCACCCCCAAAATGTCCACTAGATCTTTGTTTCCTGAAATAATTTTCCAATTTTCTATTATTACATTTTTGATGAGCCACATTTCATCCACAATGGGTATAGGAAAAGATGTTCTGTATTCACTTTGGACTTCTGTCATGCTATTGTGTTCAAACAGACCTCTAGCTTCTGTCTGGATTTCTGTTGACTCTAATATCGGTTTTGCCGCACTCTTTCTCAAGAATAAAACTTCTTTTTCTATTTTTTTTTTTTTTTTTCAAATATTTTATTACTGTTATTTTCCTTTCCCTTCTCTCTGCCAAACTTCTCCTTTCCTGTCACCTTAACTTTTTCTTTCCCTACGTAGCCCTTTTTCATCACCCTGAAATTTTCTTCCCTCTGCTATGTTCCTTGTAAACTCATTTTACACTAGTGCTGGAGTGAACTAATGCCAGTGATTTAAGTCTATTTTAGTATTTTACACTAATGCTTGACTGTATGTACACAAGTCATTAATTTATCTTACAATGATTATGATACTACCACTTTAAACCCTTTATTTGTATTAATCTGTTTATCTTTTTAATAACTTCATTGTATGTAACTTTGTGGAGCTTTTCTCCCCTGGCCTCCAGTGAAAATGGACTCTTTCTAGACACAGTGGACTTTCCCGGTTAACGAATGCAATAAATAAATTATATATATATATATATATATATATATATAGATATAGATATATATATATATATATATATATATAGATATAGATATACATACACAGAAAGAGAGAGACATCTAAATTTATATCTGCATATATGCACACACACACACACACACACACACACACACACATATATATATATATATATATATAGAAAGCTGAATAAATACATATATATATATATATATATATATATATATATATATATATATATATATATATATATATATATATATAGAGAGAGAGAGAGAGAGAGACATAAATATACATAAATATATAACAGCTACAAACACATGCAATCTGACAGTCATGCTGCTGTACCCTAGAAGTCTAAATCTGAAAATGCACTCACTGGAAGTATTTCTTAAAATGGGGAGCAATGACATCTGTGCTATAACAGAAACCTGGTTAAAGGCAGCAAGAAGCATCCCTGCACTACCAGCCTATAACTCATTCCACACCTTTTGGCTGCAGAACTTGGACTGAAGCTCCAAATATGGTGATATTTCCATATTCATAAAGGATGCACACACCTCCAGAGTGGTAGACCAACATTATGCATTACAGATCCTGCAGGTATAGCTAACACTGAGTATGACAGTGGTTCAGGTTGTAGCCTACTATAGGTCCCCAAACATGTCCCAAGACTCACAGTCCATGTCCCTAAACACCCTGGGGAATATTAGTGTCCAAACTAACACTCTCATACTGGTTGACTTCAACTACCCCAGCATTAACTGGGAAAGCTACTCATGTACCGATCCACTTGCCCATCACGTCAACCTGGTCCTTACTAACATGGGCAACTGTTGCTGTACACCAACAGTCAACTCTTGCCTTGTTGCATCTGACCACAAATTAATCACCTTTGGGAATCCACAGCCCTCCCACCCCAACCCACCCCTGCACAGGTAACCACCATGAAAAGCCTTTCCAAAGCTAACTATGGCCTCCTAAAACAGAGGTGGCTAACCACACAGCAGCCAATTTAAATGCAGACTAGCTGCATGACTACTGAATTAAACAACAATGCACTATGAACACGTACACAAATGCATAGATACCACCATACCCAATAGAACCAAGACCATCACCTCCAAAAAAAGGAAGCCAATCTGGAGGTCCCCGGCCATAAAGAAACTGCACAACAGAAGGAGGGAACTGATATGGAATAAGGTGAAGTCCCAAGACTGGAAAAAAACCCTTATCGGCCTCAATTAAAAGTTGAGATCCCTCATCAAATACTACAAAGTTAGCAGTGAAAACAGAATTGGAGCACATAGCAAAGACAACCACAAGGCCTCATACAGTTATGTAAAGAATCTCCTTGGCAATACCAAGATTTGATCTGAGCTACTAGACAATGGTACCTCCTAGACTGAGCCAACAAATATTGTCAATATACTGGCTGACATATTGAGTGGAAACTTTACCCCTCTCTCCCCCCAAAGGACAAATCACATTACCAGTACACTGCCAGGCACCCAATATTACTGCTGCACGGGGTAAAACACCACACTTCAAGGCCAGGAATACAGCTTCTATGGGACGTAATAATATCCCTGGCTGTGTTCTGCATGAACTACAGAGTGACCTGGCACCTCACCTGAGTGCCCTGTTCAAGCACAGCCTCACTTCAGGCTTTATCCATTCTGAATTGTGCACTGATACAGTCACCCTCTCTACAAATGAGGTGTGACTACAGACCCTGGGAACTACAGCCCCAATTGCCTGATAAGTCTGTTATGCAAAGCTATAAAATGCATAATCATACACCTAATAAACAGAGATATGGGAATCCGCAGACTCAGGATCCCACACAGTTTACGTTTGTAAATGGTAGGACATATCTGCTGAATCAATCTGGTCAGCTTCTTGCAGTAAGTCACCTGAGCTGTGGATGAAGGCAAGATGGCACATACAGCCTACCTTGATCTGGCCAAAGCCTTTGATAACATTCCCCACTCAGGCATCATGCAAAAACTCACTAAGCTAGGCATTAGCCCCTATATCAGTAGGTGGGTTGCAAAATGGGTCACAGATAGGACCTACAGTGTGGAATAGCTGACTCCAAGTCAGACTGCTGAGTAGTCATAAGTGGAGTCCCACAGGGTTCTGCCCTGGGTCCTCTCATGTTTGGTATCAACTTCTCTGATGTCCATGCCAACATGAAGGGACTCTGGCAGACAATGTTTGTAGACGCATGCAAGTTGGGAGCTATTATTAACTACCCAAGTGATGTTGGCATCCTACTGAAAGGCCTCACTGAGACCAATTACTGGTGTCAGAGCCATGGTCTTAAGCTCAATGTCAGAAAATGTGTTGTCATCTCCTTTGGGGAAAACCCTGTTCCCATGACTTACCATATTGATGGTAGTCCCCTGAACAAAGAATGCATTGTAAGAGATTTGAGTAAACAGGTTGCCAGCAATGTCTCTTTTGTCCACCACATTGCCACTGTGGTCAGGAAGTCCTTCTATGTGGCACATCTCAGTACTAATGCATTAGCATCCATGAAGGAAGAGGTCATTGTCCCCCTGTACTCTTCTTGACAGAGTGACATAGTTTGTTTCAACATACATATTCTGATGGATGTGAGGTAGGTAAATGAAATGTATGTCCCCATTTTCTGACAATAATCATATCAACACAGTGATTTACCAGAGAAATGAGAATAATCTGTAAAACAGACCAGAAATATGAGCAATAAACCTTGACATCTTGAAACAATCCAACCAGTGACAGGTATGCTCAAAACCCATTACTGCAATGAATATGGACCAAGGCTGTCAAAGTGGTGGGTGGAAGCCATGAAAATGGGGATGTATATGAAGTTCTGGCATAAATAAGCTAACACAGTTGCTACAGTAACTCCCTCCTGTATGCTCTAATATATATTTAGTGAAATAGCACAAGTAACTGAATTAGGGAATCTGCTATGGGTAATTCCACATGTATTTGCAAATATATCAGGCACTACAGGGATATAACGGCACTGACAAACAGACACCAGTGTGAAAGTGCATACTGACAACCAATATCACCACAGTCATAGTCACATTCTGGTAAGTTAAGTGAACAGTAGAGTATATGGACTATGTGATCAAATACATCATTCTTTGCCACTCACACACTAGCCCTATATATACAGTCCCAATTCTCACTATAGTCTGAATCCTGACCTTGGTACAGGACATGTCTCAATCTGCCCCTACAAACATATATAGCCAATAAATCAGCAGAAAGTGGAGCAGCATGCACAGTCAGATAAATAAGGAGCCATAACACTTACATCCACCCCCCTCCATACACAGCCCAAATAACATGTACGCATGATGTGTACAGAATCCTGACAGTCTAACAATGCCCAGACATACACAATCCTCTCACATGTACAGTTCACCTTATAATGTACAGTCTCAGGACTCATATCTATGGCCTCTTCCCTGAAATGGCTGTGTGTCTACTACATCACTGGGAAAGCAGCAGGAATGAAGGCAAGAAATAATGATAATGAATACATCTGAGCCTTACTGACATCTGGAATAATCCTGACATCATTTGGAGACAGAAGCACAAACAGAGGAGTAGATTGGACATATCGCTGTCATACATTGAGACAGTTGCAGATGTTACTGGGTTTGTTGTAACATATCCTTTATGAGGAATATGACATCAGTAATACCAATAGATGTGAGTATTTACTGACTGTATTCCCCCGAGTCTACAACTTATCAAGAACACCAACTGCCTGGGGAACAGACAAAACATAACAGGCAAACATGTGGCCAGTCTGTGGACAGTGTGCCACTGGAGAGGTATGTCAGAGACATATCACTGTTAGTCATGAAGTCGCTCACTGATGGCATGTCCACACAAACCCTGTCAATCTATAAATCCACCATGTGTATAACAGCACTGATGATACAGAATCGGTTCACAAATCTGGGGATTTGTCCCCCATGTTGTTTGGCTGTCTTCACATGTCATACCTGTGATGCATTGCCACTTACTGTATGTGAAACTGTAGCCCACCACCTCTATAATGTCCCTCACATAGGTAAGGAAAAAGGGCAAGGCCCACATTAAGCAATGTCCCATATGTTGGAACTAGCAGCAGTGTCCAGGCCCATGGCACAATACTATGTGGTCATGGTATGACCTTAGCAATACCTGACATCTGCACATCTGTACAGACGACAGAAAGAAAGTAGATAGTCAACAGGTTATGCATTAGGATGAATGTTTTGAAAGATAGAAATCTTGAACTGAAAGGTATGCCATTACTACATGACCGCAATCCTCAATGACATGTCCAAAAAACATAGTAGTCTACAGTTAATATCATAATATCAGATCAATATCCAATAAGGGATACATAAAAAGCATACAGCTCAAACACTAAGAACAAGATAGTCAGTACTCAGAGTCCCAGCTTTGCATGCAGGGTGTATGGTTCTAGTGCTACAATGTGCAATCTACTCGTACTTGGAAATGCACTGTTAAAAGTACTAACGTAATGATACATTATCTGTTAAACTATTTTTGTCCAGTAGTGCACTGTAGCTGGTGTAACATGCAAGTGTGACTGCATATAACCTGAGATACTACACATGTATAAAACAAATACAAAGAAAAAAGGTTGTGGTACTACCCATGTATACCCAGGTGTCCCATACAGTATAGTCGTACCCCTTGTTACTGTAATGACAACACACAGAAGCATGTTATGTACAGGAAATTAAATATACTTATTAAAAATGTTATTACCCTGCTATTTTATCTGACTGGAATGTGATCAATGGTTACCAGGGCTGAGCTATGCTTAGCAGGTTTAAGCATTGCTTAAATGTAAATGCTAAGCAGATTTGCGCACTGATAAGCAAAGCCTACAGGATGTAAGCAGCTATTCATTTAACTGTACATTAGCACTGCTTACTATTGCGCAAACCCACTCAAACACACTTAAAGCTGCTCAAAACTGCCTTAATCACTCTGTATCCAACAGTCCTTGTTCTGACTAGCAACAAAATAAACAGCCCATACAGGTCTTGAACCCAGGACCCTGCACAACGTAGCCAAAGTAATTTACCAGTAAGCCGCTGCACATGTATGGCTTTAGGATGTTTTCTTCAACATACCTTTCTTTACAGCCAGTGTGAATATATATATATATATATATATATATATATATATATATATATATATATATATATATATATATATATATATATATATATATATATATATGAATACATCGACAAGTGGTAACATCGACATTCAGTTCTCCGACTCGAAATCACCGACAACTGAAATAACCGAAATGCCACATTACCGACGTTGACATGTTCGACAAATAAGCTGTCAGCAAGGAAATGCTCCTAACAACTGCACAAAACTACTACACTTACTAAAACATGGTAGGCATGAATAGCTAAATGAATACCCTGTTGCAGAAATATAACGTGAATAAACATCCCCAGGTTGTCAGCAAGTTGAGAGGCAGTGTACAAGCACAATACTCGCGTTACTGACAGCGATATGTGTTCTGCACCGATATTCATTTAGCTATTCATGCCTACCATGTTTTAGTAAGTGTAGTAGTTTTGTGCAGTTGTTAGGAGCATTTCCTTGCTGACAGCTTATTTGTCAAACATGTCAACGTCGGTAATGTGGCATTTCGGTTATTTCAGTTGTCGGTGATTTCGAGTCGGAGAACTGAATGTCGATGTTACCACTTGTCGATGTATTCATATAGACCCATATATATATATATATATATATATATATAGAGAGAGAGAGAGAGAGAGAAAGAGAGAGATATGCATACATGTCTCAAAATGGCCATACAAACATATGCTACTGATAGACCACCCATAACTGTGGCAGCATGGACAGTTGGATACAAAAGGACCCATAACACTCACATCTGCCCCCCCCCCCACAGTCCAAATAACTATGTGAGCAGTACACTGTTACACAATTATGATAGGCCATACACAATGGCCAGACATACAACAACCTCTTAGCAAAACAACTAAAATGACTGAACATAGCATTGAGAAATACAACCAGCCAGTAATTCACACATGCTTATTATACTCTGATGTCTTGGCCAAAGCTTTCAATGAGTAGAACATTACAGGAAATAATTGCCTTAATCACAAGAAGAATTTAACATTTAATTACATAATTAAATACACAGCCCCCAATTGCACTCCTCATTTAAACTCATAAGGGATAAAGTATCACATTTAAAATTAGTACATTGATTCTGTACATAACAATTGTCCTTTTATGAATGTTTCTTCAAACTGAGGAACAGATTTATTCCAAAACAGTACCTTGGGACCCACTACTGTCCCCATGGTGAGATTTATTGATATGTATAGCTATAGAACTGTCTTCTTTCCTATCAGTAATATGTCTCATATGTTCTAACAGCCTAGTTTTAAAACATGTGTTACTCTCCCCCACATAACATATGTTACAAGGGCATCTAAGAGCATTCTCCATACAACAACCTTTTGAATGTACAGACTCCAACATGTTTTCCAGCCTTTCCCCTCAGCAGGAATAACAGCACTAAATAATGATAGACCATTATACCCATCAACTTCCTACTATATGACATCTGGACAAAGCCTGACATAATTGATGGACAGAGGCCCAAACACATGGCCTTGCTTGAAATATTGCTGTTATACACTGAGAAAGTTGCTGGTGTTACAAGGTTTGTTGTAACATATCTGTTCTGAAGGATATGAAGTCAGAAACACACACAAATGTTACCATTTACTGACTGCAATCCTCAGAGTATGCTACGGATTTACCAAAGAAAACAAAATGTGTGAGTAACACACCAAATATAACAGTCTAATCCCTGGCCAGTCTGCGGATAGCCCAACAAGTGAGAGTTATGTCAACTACATAACACTGTCGTGCGTAAAATCATGCAGAACAGCCATATCCACAGAAACCCTGTCAAACTAACATTACTTCAAATGTATAATGGAAATACTTACATTCTGTCCCCATGTCTGGAACATCCTCCACCAGTTTGTTGGCCTGTCTCCACAGTCTTTGTTGTAAGAGGTATGTTTAACTACCCTCTGTGATGCTGTTTATCACACACCTCCATGAAGTTCAGCTTACAGGCAAGGAAAAGGGGCAATGCCCACATGAAGTACTTAGTTATAGGAATTTGTTTCCATGCTATTGGCTCTGGAATGATACCACAGCTGTACTACATGCAATTAGCAAGTGGGGGACTACAATTCATCTACATGCCATCAGCTGATCATAAACATTACCTACAAAAGGCAAGCTGCTGCCTATGCAAAACAGATGTAAAACCAACATCTATCCAAGAGAGAGGGATAGAGAGATAGAGAGAGAGAAAGAAAGAAAGAAAGAAAGAAAGAAAGAAAGAAAGAAAGAAAGAAAGAGGAAGAAAGGTAAAACAAAACAAAAACATGAACAGCAACAGAGACCCATACACTGAAACTGTGGAGAACAGCAACTGATCCAGAAAAAAAAATAAGGTATGTCAAACAAGTAAGCATATAGTGGAATGTAGTAGGGGTATGTAAAAGTGGAAAATAGGAAGCTCAACAAATATTTCTCAACAAAAATTGCTGTACTGATATATTGCTAATTACAACCTATGGCCATAGCATGTGTCTGTCTGCAGTGACATAGAACACAGCTCAAGCCTCTGACTCACCCCAGGGAAGGATGGCTCACATATGATTACTACCGAAGTGTTTGTTAAACAATACTGACTGTGACGCTGCTAGGTCAGCTACTGGGATATTGCATATATCCATATGTTAATTGTGAATACAAGTATGATATACAGGTTTGTATCAGAAATGTGAGGGTCCTTTATAGGGTATCTGTATAGTACAATACTGTTGCAGCTGTGTGTGTTGAACTGCATATCATATACTGAACTCATACCATTCAAATGTCCCCTTTTATGCACACTGGCCATATGTGTTCCTCAGGTTTGTAGTAATGTACTCAAAGAGCTGTGTTACATCTGCCAAATAATTGGCAACCTGTGAAATCTGCCATTACAACATCTCCTGCCCTTTCATGTGTCTGTTCCCGTCAGGGGTCACCACAGCAGGTCATTTGTCCCCATGTCTTCCAGTCCTCTGCATCTTACTCTATAACACTAACCAGCTGTATGTCCGCTATCACCACATACATACACCTTATCTTAGGCCTTCCCCTTTTCCTCTTACCTGGCTGCCTCATCCTCTCCCAAATATACTCAGCATGCCTACTCATCACATGTCCAGACCAACATCATCCTGCCACTCTCTGGCTTTGTCCCCAAGCCATCCAACCTGGGCTGGCCCTTAACATACATGACCCTACCCCTGCCCACCATTGTCACACCCAGTGCAAATCCTAATGTCATTAACTCTGCTATGTCCAGCTCCATCTCCTGCCTTTTTTATCAGTGCCACTGTCTACAACCCATATAATACAGCTGGTCTCCCCACCCTCTTGTAGACCTTTCCTGTCACTCTTAATGGTACTTGTCTGTCACAAATCACACCTGACACTCCTCTCCACCACCTGCATCCTGCCCGCACTCTCTTCTGTACCTCTCCCCCACACTACCCATTACTCTGAACTGTTGTTCCCAAGTATTTAAATGTATCCACCTTTGCAATCTGTACTTCCTGCATCCTCACCATTTCTCCATCCTCCCTTCCATCAACACACATATATTCTGTCGTAGTCCCACTGACCAACATTCCTCCCTTCTCTAGACCATAACCCCACCTATCCAAAGTCACCACAACCTGTTCCCTACTTTCACTACAGACCACAATGTCATCTGCAAACAGCACACTCAACAGGGTCCCCTGTCTGATTATGGCTGTCAACCTGTCCATCACCACTGCAAATAATAAAGGACTCAGAGCTGATCAATGATGTACTCCCACCTCCACCTGACATGCCCGTCAATCCCAATGCAGAATTCACCACTGTCACACTGGAACTGGACATATCTTGTAGCAGTCTTAAGGATTCTTCTCTCACTCCTGACCTCCTCATACAATACCACAACTCCTCTCTAGGCATTCTGTCATATGCTGTCTCTAAGTCCACAAATACACAACACAGCTACTTCTGACCTTCTCTGTACATCTCTATCAACACTCTCTGAGCAAATATTGCATCTGTACCAATCTTTCCTGCCATGAAACCATACTGCCGATCAGTAATCCTCACCACCCTTCTTAACCTAGCTTCCACTGCCCTTTACCATTACCTAATCCTGTGACTGATCAATGTTATCCATCCATAGTTACCACATCTCTCCACACCACCATTATCCTCATAATCAGTACACAAGCACATTTTCCCCATTCTTCATGCATCCTCTCACTTTCCAAGATCACAGTAAACAATCTGGCTGAGAAGACCACTGCCATTTCTCCTAAATAACTCCAAGCATCCACAGGTATGTCATCCTGACCAACAGCCTTACCATTCTTGCACATCTTCGTAGCTATCCTTACTTTCTCCTTGATAATCTGTTACACTTCCTGATTTACCAAGCCCACATCATCCAACCTCTTCCCTGTCTCTCTCTCTCTCTCTCTCTCTCATTCTCCTCATGCAACAGCCCATAACAGTACTGTTTCAATCTGCTGTACACACTCTCCTCGCTTGTGAGAACATTTCCCACATTATCCTTTATTAGCCTTATTTGCTGCACATCCCTCCTATCTACATGCCTCTGTCTAGCCAATTGGTGCAGGTCCTATCCTCCATCATTGGTGTCCAACCTTAAATACAAACATTCAGACTCCCCATCCCTAGCCTTTGCACCACACTCTTTGCCATGCACCCCATCTCCTTATACTCCTGTCTACTGTCTTCATCTGTCTGACAATCCCACTTCTCTTTCACCAACCTGTTACACTGTATTCTCCACTGTACTTCCTCATCCCACAACTAGGTCTCCTTGTCCCCTTCCTCTGTCCAGATGTCACACCAAGCCCCGTTCTACTCATCTCTCTTACTTGACCAGATGTATGTAACCAGACATTTGGTAGCTCTTTCCTGTATCCACAGCCTGTTGTAATTCTTCCATGAACTCAACCTAACATGATTCCAAGATGGCTGCCGACTAGACTAGTCCCTATTCTTTGAGCTCCTCACAGACTAGAATCACCTTTATTTTTTTACAACTTGGGATTAATATTTTTCCTCAGTTTTTTCCATAAAAGGATTATACAAAGCATTCTATATATATTTGTAATGTTTTTGTCTTTGGAATTTTTATTTTGAGACGCATTTTACCTCAGAACAGTTTGTGGAGCTATCTGACTTGGGCACCTGCTGCTTCAGAATTCTCCTGGAACTTGTCACCCTGGTTACAACATCTAATCTCTGGGCATGGCTACTAAATCGGAGTCTATGGATGCTCAGGCCAACAAGGCCAGATTCTCTTCAGTTCACTCACCTGAAAAGATAATACTTCCAAAAGATTGAGAACATCCAAAAATTCTTCTGAACCAGCCAAAGTAAGTAACAAAGAATTAAATGACTCAAACTTTTATTTAGATGAGCTAAAGCTAGCATTAAAGCCTATACATAGTGCCATTCAGAACTTTTCAGAAAAATTTACTGACTTTGGTGATACATTAAAACAAATAAATGACAGAATGAGTACTATTGAAAACAGTAACTCAGCTTTGGAGATAAAAATTGAGTCATTGGAAAGCGATTTAAAATCCAAAGATAAAACTATTTCTGAAATACAATCTAAATTGATAGACTTACAAGCCAGGAGCCAGAAACAACATTATTATTCGTGGTCTGCCAGAATCTTTTGATAATAATAATCTGTTGTCTGAGTCCAAGTGTATTTTTGAAGCATTACTAAACTGTGAAGCATCCTCAAAACATAACTGTTGAGAGAGCACACAGAGCTCTACGTGCAAGCCAAGATGCTTCTTCACCAAGGATAATATATACAAAATTGTTAAATTTTCAAGACGCTTTTCAAATCTTGCAAGCAGCTAAAAGTAAAAAACAGTTTGTATGGAAATGCATAAGTTATCATTCTCACAGGATTTTCCTCCTCAAATAAAACTAAACAGGCAAAAGCTTTCTCCCTATTGTGCAGAATTAATCAAAAGAGGGATAAGATTTTGCATGTCTTATCCAAATACTTTGTCTTTACATTTAATGAAAAAGTTTATCTGTTCTGATCCTAAGGGAGCAAAAGATGTTTTTTAAAGCATTCAAAAAGCTTCGATTCAATTTCCTAACATTTTATATATCTGTTTGGGTACAGATGTGTTGAAAATATATATATATATTTCTTTCTTATACAGGATATTTACATACAGTTAATAAGTTTATTTTATTGTGAAATATATTCTTATCAAGGGTATTCAGAATGTTTATATATACACAAATATGTTTATTCATTCCTTTTCTCTTTAGAAAACAGAAAGTGTTTTGCTTTCTTTATGGTGAAGTCAGAAATTTAAACTCAGCTTTCAGCCCTTAAATAAGTCTTGTGGTTCCCTCACTGTCTGAGATTCAGTTTTATGCATAGTTTAATTACAACATGTTAAATGCTACTATGACAATTTTTTCATAAATGATAGGCTATTACAGAAAATAAGGGATATAAGTCCATTAATATTTGCTTCTGTCAAGAATATGTACAGTGCCTAAAAATATAAACACAAATATATTTCTTTTTCTTGAAGAAAGGGAAAAACGCTATTTTGTTATGTGCTTGTATGCTTTTTTCACAAGCAGGTGCAGGCATTTAAAGTTGATTTAGCATTGTAAATATTTTTATTTTGTGTCTCCCCAAATAGCACAAGTGTTTTTTTCTTTTTCTTAGTTTAGGCTTCTACAATGCCTTAGTTTAGTCATAAGCATTTTGGAGGAGTTATTAAGACTCTCGAGACTAACCTGAGAGAAAATCTTCTATTTACCTCATCAACAGATGCTAGCTCTAAGCCACGCACCTTCATGAAGATACGGAGTCGGTGACGTCACCATTGTAGCGGAGACTCGCAGTGTTAAGGTAGAGATAGCTTTGAAATGAAAATGCACTAATTCACGTACACTGAATCTTTCACTTGTTTCTGTTGTCCTTTGGATGAATCGCTCAGAGAGCGATTGCTATATATAATTAACATATTTTGTATGATCTGAAATGTATAACATATTCTGAGGCCATATCACGGAAAGCACAGTGGGTGCTCAGTGTTTCAGAAATAAAAGGCATTTATGTACAGATGGAAGTTCGGAGGAAGGTTCTACATCTGTTGACAGCTGGTCGGGTATTGATCGCGGCTTTGGGACCAGTTGAGTGGGTCTCATCAAAACAGAGGGTTTTGTGTAGACTGTTTGTGTTAGTGCGATATGATACTAATTAAATAATCTAATGGAACACCTCATGACAAATTTGAAGAGAGTGAGTTGGGGGTGTGCAAGGAAGTCATATCCTAGTGGCTTTGTCGAGCTGAATAGACAGAGTCTTGAAAGGTGAATGGTGTGATTCTCGGGTGTATAAGAGAAATGAGGGGCCTTTATACAGGACCTGAGGGGGGGAATCTCTTTAGACATCACAGTAGGGGTTATCGGAGAATGATACAGGATTCAGTCTTGCCATTTTCCTTAAGACAAGGTGTGCTGGATGTCCTGAAGCCCAGAGATTAAATGACTGGTGCGCTTGTGAGGATGCCGTTCCATGCAGAGTGATCTGTACTAGATGATTCTGCAGAGGGACATTGTTGGCTTGGATACTGAATGATGGGTACGGCCATAAATGCATCAGTCTCACAAGATATTTGTCACCTCAGCTTCCCAAAAGGAGAGAGACAATGTTTGTTGAAGGGAAACTCCTTGAAAGTAATATGTATTAAGTGTGCAGGTTTTGAATACATATAAAACATACAACCCAAATACCCAGTAACAAGGAAATCATAAATGGTATTCAGACATACTTACTTTACCTATTTTACATTTGTTAATCAGGAAAGTCTGAATGGGTTGGATCTCACCTTTAGCGATTGCACTGGGAGAAAAGCTTTATATAGCTATTATATAAAATATATATAAGAAATCATACAAAACTATACTGTACTAAGTGAATTATAGTCATGGAATGGCAAGTCTAAATGAAGACATACACCTCAAAAAACAACAGTCACAGTTAAAAACATGTATACGCTAAGGGTAATTGTTCTGTTTAAACTATTTTAAGGGTACATACAGAAGAATGACAGAGAGCATATATTAACAGTTTACTGTTTTATTTAATTTAAGAAATATCTCTCAACTATATAATTTTATAACAATGCATTCATTCGCTCTAGGGATGAAAGTTGAAAGGTGCTTAAGGGGGTACAGTCATGAATGTTTTTTCAAAACTAAGTTTCATATGTTTGCACTCTGAGTTAGTCATTATGGTTATTACTGTTCACAAATATCATCAGAATGAATCACAATGTTTTTACAGTTTAAGTATTTGTTTGAAGTCAATACATTTTGTTTATGCTATATATATGTTTATCTTATGCTTGGTTATAACAGTAATTTATCTTGACACAATCAATATTAGTTAGTTCAGCAAGCATTATATATATGGGGTAACATCAAACCTATTTTTCCTTATACTTTTCTTATGTAGTAATATATACATAAATCTGATTTATTAATATCTGAAATACAATGTTGAGGAATTTCTTTAATTTGCTATATACTCTACTCAAAATTGGAGCTTATACAAGGAATAAGTGAGTAGGGATTGTGCATGTTGGACATCTTGATTTCAGTTATATATGTAAATATGTTTGATATTGTAATAAGGTTTTTTGTTTAGTTAAGCAAATATACAAAGTTTATTATGTTCATACATTGCAATTGACATTGAAAATGTTAACCAAATTCACTTATATAATTCATTTTATTTTCTTCTCTAGTAGGGTGGTGGATAGGCACTGGGGTACTTGGGAAGAAATTTTATAGAATCTTTAAAACAACTTTTAGGGAGACATTATGATTCAATATAACTGGTATAAGATACTGAGGTCTAAAATTAATATTACATTTTGTCAAGGCTTAGTTATCGTAATATATCTATCTTTAATTAATATTATGACATTAAATATTGACTCATGGAATGTGAGAGGATTGCAAAATAAAAAAAGAGATCCCTACTATTTCATTTGTTATTCAAATCAAAGGCTAATATTTGCTTTTTACAAGAGACACACCTAACTAAAGAAGATTTCGATAAGGAAAAAAACAAGAAATGGATTAAAATGATAGTTGCAACTGGTAATAGCACAAAATCAAGCGGTAGCCATTATAATTAAAAACACATTTCAGGGAACTATTTCAGATGTGAAACATGATGTGAATGGAAGATGGTGTTACATCATCTCCAGTTTTCATAACATTGACAAGCCAGTTATACTTTTTAATCTTTATGGCCCTTGTGAACAACAACATATCTTCTTTATACAAATATATAATATTTTATCTTCTTACAAAGATCATTATTTAGTTCTGGGGGGGATTGGAATGCTATCATTAATCCTGAAACTGATCGTACTAGTAGATCTTCCTCCTACAACTTTCAAGCATCCATTGCTTTGGAAGAAATTATAATAGATTTAAATCTTACAGACCCTATCTCTCTCATAACACAATATGATAAAAGACTTTTTCACATATTATTCAAAATGTTATAAATCATGGTCAAGATTAGATTTCTTTCTTATTTCTAACTGTCTTACTCATAGGAAGATTAATTACTCTCTAGAACCTAGATATTTTTCTGATCACTCCAGAATATCTCTTGAAATTAGTTTGGACTCACATGCACCAAAATTATTCTCATATAATAGTTGGACATTGAATAATAATTTACTTTCAAATGAAAACACACATAAATTAATAACTGAAACAATAAAAGAAACATATCTTAATTTAGACAAAACAGATATCCCTTTAGATATACAATGGGCAGCATGCAAGGCAACTCTTAGAGGTATATTAATTAACAAAGCATCATATGTTAAAAAACAATACAAAAATAAAGAATTACAGTTAAAATTAAAAATTCAAAATTTGGAAAATCAATATAGAACATGCCCCGATTCCTCTACATATGAAATATTATTGAGTTCCCAAAAGAATTATTACTTCTACATCAACATAACCTTACCATTTCAGAGCAAAGGTTATTAGCTACATACTCCGAATGGGCACAGGTTCCTTCTAAAGTGTTAGCCAGAATAATAAAAGGTAATCAATCTCTTCCTAGAATCTCGTCACTAAAATATAATAACAAGAGTTACAACACTGATCAGGAAATTTTGCAGCTTTTACATCATTGTTCTCAGAGATATACTCAAAGGAAAATAATTTAGGGATAAACAACAGATAGTGGACTTTGCCTTCTATTAAATTTCCTAGATTAAATGATCGACAAAAACACACTCTCTGCCACACTGACTGTTAAAGAAATATCGAAGCTATTAGTAGACTTAAGACTAGTAAATCACGGGACCAGATGGCTTCACACGAATTTTTAAAATTTACTCATCTGAACTTTCACCCCTTCTCTTTGAAATTTTTAATTATATAATGATTCATGGTATATCTGATTTGTATTGGAATACCTCAAAAACCATTTTAATTCTGAAAAGAGACAAAGAAAAACTGATCCTAATAATTATAGGCCTATTTCCTTGATTAACATTGATATTAAAATTTTAGCTTCTTTACTTGCTTATAGATTAAAAAATGTTTTATCATCTTTAATTTCTGGAACAAGCGGGCTTTATGTCACATAGACATTCATGGGATAATACCTTGACAATTGATGCTCTTATCCATTTTACCAAAAATAATTCAAATCCTATGTATGCATTAATTCTTGATGCCGCTAAGGCTTTTGATAGGGTTAATTGGGACTTTTTGTTTCACATTATGTCTTGTTTCAATATACCATCTACTTATATAGACACTATTAAAATACTATATAAAAACTCTTATACTTTTCTTTACATCAATAGGAAAATATCCAAAATATAAAGATCATTAATGGCACAAAGCAAGGATGCCCATTATCTCCTTTCCTATTTAATTTATATATAGAACCTCTATTATTATATATAACACAAAATACCTTCCATAATATTCCTAGAATTTTTAACACTAAAGTTTGTTTGTCCGCTTTTGCAGATGATCTTATATTATATTTTCAAACACCCAGCTCAGATTTTTCTAAACTAATTGGTTCCATTGAAAAATTCTCAAAGGTCTCTGGATATCAGACTAACACTCAAAAAACACATATTCTTCCTATAAATCCACTTGCTCACAAGTCATATTTGTTTCCTGACCTCACTTTCCGGATAGTTCAAAATTTCAAATATTTAGGTATTCATATAAACCATAATGGTCTCTCCACATTTCAAAATAATCTAGCTAAAGTGTGGTCATTGATTATACTTGACTTGAATAGATGGAAACTACTAAATCTATCACTTTTATCAAAAGCAGCTATAATAAAAATGAATATTCTTCCCAGATTGTTATTTCAATTCAATGCTGTGGATCAGTTGATTCCAAAATCCTTTTTCTCAAAAATTAATAAAACTTTGGCTAACTTCTTATGGTTTCCTAAATCAGTAAGAATTTCTTACATTAAGCTAATCTCACCTAAAAATAGGAGGACTTGGTCTTCCCAATTTTCATCTTTATTATTTGATTATCTCGCCAATAAATTATTAACTATCTTAAATATAAAGACTGAGAAGTATAGTCAATACCCTATTTGGACAAAATTATGGTATCAATATATTTTAACTAAAACATCAATCCTCTAGCTCTTCCTTTCCTTTCATTAGGTGTCATGAATAAGTTAAAATTCCTAATTCTTTAAAACAAAAATTATTGCTTTTCAAGAACTGTTAAAACTTGTAAATTTAGAAAATACATTTCAATTAATGCAACCTCTCCATTTAAATCCTAATATTAGTTTAGATAGTATTTCTTTTAATCTTTCAAATTTTCCTCTGATTAAGGATCTTACTGTGTGGGATCTGATACAATACAGGAACGAAACTCTCTCAAATATACGTAAAACTCTCAAAGTTAATATTAATTATCTAACCATTCTACGTCAATTGAGAGATGTTATTAATGCTAAATTTATACACATCATTGTAGATAGCACAGATATTAATAACTATAAAGTGTTTTTAAAAGTCCTCATGCTACCAGAGGAAATGTTATCTAAATCCTATAATCTTATAAATCAAATAATTCATAACGCAGTGTGTCTCTTTTCCACTTATTGGGACAAATACAACTCTCACATATCTATAAATCAGAAACTCTCAGCTATCAAAATTACATTAGAATACTCACCCTTCAAAAAACTCTTCTACACTCAACTAATGATTAACAATAATGCATATTTTACTCCTTCTAAACTTAATAAATTTGATTCTAATAAATCACCCTCATGTTCTTGTTGTTCACATCCTAATGCAGATCTTTTACACATTTTTTGGTCTTGTCATCATTCACACAAACTTTGGACCTCCCTAAAAGTTCGTTTACAAAAAATGGGATATCATAAATCTACCTTATCTTGGGAAACTGCACTACTACACTTACCAAATACTTATCTTTCTAAATTGGATATGCATGTGTTAATATACATATGTTCACTTATGAAATTATATATCACTCAAAATTGGTTGGATCGTACCAAATTGAATTGGAATAATTTTAAAATTTTGGTTCACACATACATCAGTGAGAAAATGATAGTGCAAAGTCCCAAGAAGTTAACATTTATTAGCAAAGCTATAGAAAAGGTGTTACATATTATTAATAGCATAGATGGCCACCTTCTTTTGGGATTTGTAGACCTCAGTCTCATTTATATTTTTATACTTATTTTTATTTTAGACTAATACTTACCTAGATATATTCCTTGGTTAACATTTGTATATAATGTAAATAGTTAAATGTATATTCTCAAAATGCATTGTGACAAAACATTCATTTTACAAATTGTATCTTCATAAATATCTCTTAATGTTTCATTTTTCATTTTTCATATGTATTCTAAATTTGTTGTTGTTGATATAGTTCTGTTTTGTTAAAAATTCAATAAAAAGTTTTTTGAAAAAAAAAAAAACTCAACCTAACATACCCTTTTGCAGTATCCACCATTTGATCCATGGTGCTGCCTTCACACTCCTCCCTAACTTCTTGATCACCAACATCATTCCACAGACCATCATTCCCTCCTGCCTTACCACACTTTCCCCTGTGACCACTGTACTGTTTCCAATCCCCTTCAGACAAGCCCAGCTGCATAGGGGAAATTCTACCTGTGTTCATCTTCCTCCACTCTTGTCTGTCACCCTATGCCACTTGGTCTTGTAAACATATGTATTTACCACAGCCATGTCCAACCTCTTTTGCAAACTCCACCACCATCTCACCTTCTGCATTCTTTTGCTTAACATCATACCTGCCCATCCTGCCCATCAATTCTACATCCCCCTGTCTCCTTCACCAACTTTCCCATTGAAATCTGCTCTAATCACCACTCTCTCTCCCTTGGGTGCAGTCATCACCACTTCATCCAACCACTGCAAAGTACGTCAGTCTTATCCATCAAACATGCAACTAGTGGAGCATATGCACTAACAACTGTCATCATTATACCATTAATTCCCAGAGGCACAGACCTTGCTCTACATGACACTCTTATCACTGCCATACACACTCTTGGCATAATGTTCCATTAGGTTAATACCTACACCATTTCCCCTGACAGACGCACCATGTTAAAACTATTTGTACCTGAGTATGATGCACACAGACATAACTCCCTTCCATCTTGTTTGTGGCACACACAATATAGCCACCTTTCATCTGTCAATCATATCTACTAGCTCTGTACCAATATCAGCCATACCCACAACAGTAAATGTTCCTACCACTCACTACCACACTCCTAGACATTCCCCTCTCTGCCTGCCATAGCAGCATCACACACCCTGCAGGGTATGATTGTGAATGCAAAGGCTACCCAACTATCAATTGGCATATGTCTGTTAAAGTGATATGAAGACAGTGTCACTAATGTTGGCCCATAGCCTACCATGTATGTATGGAGTCCTCCACATGTCCCACCCTACCAAATTGACAGAAATGACTGAGCAACAAAAGTGTTATGACAGTGTGCTGTACTGCCATAGAACAAAATTGTATAGCAGTTATTACCTGTGCAGGTGTATGCATGTATGGCTAGGTGCATCTGACTGCCTCATAATGCACTACATGGGATGCAAAACATCATGTAACTGAGCCTTACATGTTGTACACGTGTGTAATCCTAATGTCTGTTCATCCAACAAAGTTACAATTCTACAGCTAATGGTTGTTGCATTGCCAGGACACAGACATAGGCACTGTCATACGCAGGAGTATCATGTAGAAATAGTAGAGGTGTCCAACTGTGTTATGACCTTGTGTCCATGCCTACTACATACAGTTATATGACCACCCACATAGCTGTATGGCCTCAGCAATATCTAAGTTGTAAACCCTGTCTCCACCAAAGTAGAGTAAACACTAATGCTGGACAGCAGTAGTGCACAAAGTACATAATAGTATGCTATATTAGCTTTACAGGGGAAAGTAGGAGGAGGCACCAACTGGCTAGCATGTAATCCTTTGTCTGGATGACTGACCTTGGAGCGTATATGTTGGAGAGCTGACATCAGCAGCAGTGCTAAAGGAGGGGTAAGGGAAGTGTAGTGAGTGTGAATGGCCTCAAAATAATGTCTCTACAAAGAACACACACACTCTCTCACACAAACACACACATTTTTACAGTTGCCAGGACCAGGATTAGAATTCTTACATAGTTTGCTACACTATAGCATTATGCAGTTATCACGAGTGCCACGGAGTTTACAGAGGTGAAAGTTGCCCAAAGGGTTATTTCAAGGTGACTGACATCAGCAGGAGTGCTAAAGTAGGGCAATGGGAAATGTAATGAGTGTGAATGGCCTCAAAGTTGTTCATCTAGAAACACACACATTTTCACAATTGCCAGGGCCACGATTAGAACTCCTGTCTAACTAGTTTGCTACACTATAGTATTACGCAGTCGTCAAGAGCGCCACAGAGCTTATAGGGCTGTATGCTGCCCAAAGGGTTATTTCAAGGTGACTGACATCAGCAGGAGTGCTAAAGTAGGGCAATGGGAAGTGTAGTGAGTTTGAATAGCCTCAACCTCATCCATCTAGAAACACACACACACTCACACAAACTTTACATTTGACAGGACTGAGATTACAAATGCTACATGAATACTTATTTGTACTATAGTGTTACACAGTTATTACAAGCACCACTGAGACTATATGGCTGAGGGCTAACAAAAGAAATTTCTACAGTGAATGACATTAGCAGATCATGTGATATAGGCCAATGGGATGTGTACTGGGTGGGAAAGGCCTCATATTGGGATTCTCTCTGTCGCTGTCGATCTCTCTCTTCCCCACGTCTCTGTGTGTGTATGTTTCACATATTATATTATGTTGGCCTTAGATATGTGTGTGTATTACTATCCAGTGTGTGTGTGTGTGTGTGTGTGTGTGTGTGTGTGTGTGTGTGTGTGTGTGTGTGTGTGTGTGTGTGTGAAGTATAAATGGTGTACAATTTGGTGTGTGTGCACAGACATCTGTGAATAACAGATATCTATAGTTCACTTTGTTGTCAGACATGGGCTTCATTTCTTTAAGTGTAGGAGCATGCCCAGTATGACCTTCTATATTGAGTGTGTGAGTCTATTCCAGGGAGAGTTGTACACCAGTCCAGGGTTTTGTGTGCTACAGCTAAACCTAGCAACCTATTTCTTTAGGATATCTGTAGATAGGCTGCCAATATGGAGACACAATGGGCGTAACATATGGGGGATACTGTAACTATTTCTGTCTGTGCTGCTTGTGTAACATGATTGGTTGCAGCATAGAGTTTCTGACATATGTACTGTATTACACTGTGATGTATCATGTCATTAACTACTGACCGATATCATTCTTTTCTCACAGTTATTTACCAGGGGAATACAAGATGAATGAAGCTGAGACCAATATTCTGAGGCATAGACTACACATTCTGGCACACTCCTGCCATCATGGAGGGGTAGCTACAGATAACAGACTGCTGTTTCTGTGTAAATGGTGCAGCACCTTGTAAGTATACTGGCTGGGGATTCCCTTCTTGTGCTTTTCTCAATTTAATGGAATGGACATATCCTGCTGGGGCTATACCTCTTAGCTGTACAGATACACCCATGTTATCCAGAGGCTGGTCAGTTTACCTTCACATTGTGGTTTACAAGCAGTTTTGTGGCTATTCTTTCATGGGCTTGCAGTCAGTGGGTAGTATGGGCAGACATTAGAGTTTCAGACTTCACACACTCAATGACATCCATGCTTCTACACCCCCCCCTCTGTTATTCTCTCCTCTTCCTAACATTATGAAAGCAATATCTCAGAGGTATCCCTATAGTTGGGCCTTTATCCCAGTAGTATTTATGGCCTGGTCTACAGTTCTTGCAGTAGGACATGGTGAGGTATGCTACTGGCATTTGTCAGCATGGCCTTGCATTTGTTTTCTGTTTACCGTGTTAGGTTGTTAGTTAGGACCCCTTGACATTCCATACATTGGCACTATGGGTGAGGCATAGGCCTTTGCCAGAGGACTGTAGGCCATGTGAGAGTGCTGCAGGCCATCTGTAGCAGGCCAGTGCATTCTGTCAATCATATTTTCCCAGGCTGCAAGCCAGTGGATTACCCTGGGGTGAAACTGGTAAGTGGTTGAGGTGTTCCTGTCAATCCTTCTTGTTCATACTGATCCACGAGTCTGGATGTAGGCAGGTTGCTGCTTACAGCTAGGGACACACATGCATGGGACACCTATTCAGCATGCAGCATCCTGTATGTATTCCCAAAAATAGGTGGGGTCATGTTGTACTCATTCCCTACAGCAAGGATATGACCTGTAATAAACCTGTGGCTGATGTTGGGGTGAGCTGAGTGCATGTGTGATATGGAAGCTACTGGCACCTGACTCACAGATATACCTGGGACATTCCTCTTATGCTGCCTTGTGTGTGGACATGGGCAGCCTGTCATTTCTTTATAACTGTGCCTTTTGTGGTCTGCCATTGACTGACCAGACTACCAGTATTCCATACTAGAAGGACAACTAATGTGATGCTAACCTCTATGTATAATTCCAAAGTTGTGTGCAGTTTATGCGCACTCTTTGTTGGGTACTTCCACCTGTGTACTGTTTCTTTGTATGGGCCCCTGATCATGGCATGTTCAGCTTTCTGACGGTGACAGAAATTGACATTTGGACAGTGAGTATGTACAACTGCTGACATGGGTGTAGCTGAGAAGCAGTGTGGTTGGCACTACAGTTGTTGGAACATGGCTCTGTTGACCACAGTACTGTACCTAGGCCACTGAGACACAACCATCCAGGCCTACACGCTGACCTCTACCAGGTAATATTAAACACACAACAAACCTACTACACTGACTCCTGCATATTGTACACATGCAACAATCTATCATGTAGATTGGGACAGCTCTGGCAATCTGTGCTCCAGTGATATTACTCCTCAAACTTATATGTTACTGCATTTCTACATGGGACTGTGGGGGAGTGCACACCTGAAGCCTTTAAACATTTGCAATGACTGTACTGGTATTTCAGTTATTCTGTTGGCTTCCATTTCATATTGTATTGTGACCTATCATGCAGAAAGGAGGCATATCAGTAGAGTACACATGTTACTTTTTAATGGTATACATTTCAGTTTCAGACTTCTTACCCTTCAGAACTAAAATGCAACTGCCAGACCTGTTGTAGTTTATCTGTGTAGGTCTGGAGGGGGTCTGTTCACCATTGCCATCATTTGGAGGCCTTAGCCTGGCCTTTCTTTATGGTCATCTACACCCGTCCTGCTGGGTGAGGATGGTGGTGGGTATGTGACCATCACTGACATCCATGTGTGTGACCTATGGACACCCACAGTTATTTGGGCCACCACATGTACTGTGGTTGGAGTTATCACCTTGCGTAGTACTGCCTAGTATGCTGAAACCAGTATTTGTTATGGATTTCCTGCTGTCCCATATAGCTGTCAACTGTCTGCTGCTATGCCATTCAGCCACCCAATTCCCTTGCATGCTTGCATCCATACCATACATACAACTATCAGAACATACTACTCTATTCACTAATTGATAGGAAGAGTGACTTACCTTGTTGCTGGGCCAGTATTGAGGACTGTGCTGGAGGGCTGACTATGTTGGATGCACGTAGTACACTCCCTATACATGGTAAAGCACAGGTAGTGTCATGTTTGACATCCATTTTACTGTATGTGCAAACTGGAGAGAGCTATCAGTCCCTGGGTCCCTAAAGTGTCAGTGTGTGTGCTATGCATTGCCTCTTTGCCAAGGGCAGTGCATACTGGGCATGCCTCCATCTGCCTACAGGGACAGGCTCAGGAAGTTCCTCCTCCGAGTCCATCTTTGCCTGTGGTGGCCTTGGAATGGTGGGGGGCTGTGTGGCCCCTCCTTGTGCTGTTCCTGCTGCAGCTGTTTCCACAGGATCATATTGTGTAGCATGGTACATACTATGAACATTTGTCCACATGTAGCTGGGGAGTGCTACAAGGCTTCATCGGATATGTCAAGGCAATGGAACCGTGACTTGAGCAGCCAAAACACATGCTCTTCAATGATCTTGGTTTTTGCATGTGCCTCATTATGACATTCTTGTTCAGGTGTGTGTGTGCATTTCTGATGGGTGTCATCAGCCATGGCTCCAGTATATTGCCAGCATCCCCCACTAGATGCCCATTTGGGATGTCCCCCCACAAACCCCTGATACAGCTGTGAGGAATGCCAGATGTGGGGTCATGATAGCTTCCAGGGCTGCCAGCAAGCACTTGCATGATAATGCCATGGGCATCACATATGACCTGGCAGTTGATGGAGGGGAAGCCCTTGCGGTTTTGTAGACCCTACCCCACTCACTGGGTGGTGCTTTAGTGTGACTGTGCATACACTCTATAGCACCAACTACCTCAGGCTATTCTGCTATACTGTGGAAAAGATGCTTACCTCTGGTCAACACCTCATTGGTATTGGGAAAATATATGTGTTCATTGGCATGTGGTGTCATGGCATCTAGGAACTGTTGGAGTACCCTGGATGATAATGCCTGTGAGACCCCCATGATATCCCTAGTTGGTCTTTAGAAGGTACCTGTGGCTAATATTCTTAGGTCTACACATACCTTAGTATCCACTGGGATGGGTTCTCCTCTGTTAGATTTTTGTGTGAGGCATGGCCGGCCAGCTCGATGATTTGTTGTGGAATGTCCCTGTCCACCCTATAAACTTCACTATCTCCAGCTCATGTAGGTCCTAGTAGGTTACTCTGGGTCGGTACACTCTTCTCCTCCTCCTCACTGTAGGCTGGTTGTCAGCATTCTCATCCCCTCACCACTCTCAGCCTCTAGCACATATTGATAGAGTAAAGCAGAAGCAACCTCTAACATTTTTAGTTAGTTTTGTCAATTAAAAATCCCCCATCTGTGTACACTGGTGATGTAGAGTTTGTGGGAAAAAACAGTCTGAAAGGTGTTTGCATAGTTTATAGTGATGTTCTGGGCTGTTGCTTGTGTAAATGGCTGATTCTGATACATTCCTCCTGCCAGTTATGCTATTTCTCCTTGATTGCTTTCCTACTGCTATTTCCTCTTGCTAGTTTACTCCTAGTTTAAGCCCCAAGGAATGCCATGCATTCACAGTGCTCAAATGTAAACACTGCTGCTGTTTCCTGTTTTTTTTTTTTTTTTTTTTTTGTTTAGTTTAAATACCAGTGCTTGCATGCACACCCATTTAACCAATGTAAACAGTGCTAACGGATCTATATTAAATCACCGAATGCTTAAAAAAGTGAACGGGATTAATCAACCCTATGTAAGCGAAAGCTTACAATGTTGAAGTGTCAGAACAGCAATTTTTTTCCAAGGGAAAATAATCGCTGTTCCAAAAAAAATCAATGTCATACATTACATTCAGTGAGGGGCTTTGCCCCCCACCCCCCCTACTTAAATATACCAACTCCAAGACCGCACTACAGTGCCGAAAATGGTGAAGTACTGAAGCAGCCAAGCAAATTCTTTCCCAGGTAAAGAATTTGCTTAACAGCCGCTTTGATATTTTCCGTTTTCAGCCTTTTCAGTTCAACCAAGACACATTTGAAAGAATATGTCTTGGTCTTCTAATATAGACCTATGCTAACACATCCCCTTCGTTAGCTGTGCTTAGCTAAGGGCAAACATAGGCCACTGAGCTCTAGTGTGCATACAGCAGGCATTACACACCCCTTTTTCCTGTTAGTTGTTCCTCCTGCCTACAAGAGCTTGTTCTAGTACCTACACGGTTAGGTGCAGTGTGTGTGGACTTAGAATATTTTGTGATTCAGTAACATTCCCCTCATTTACATACCCCAGCATGAAGGTTGTTAGTTACTGCACTAAAATGGACCCTTTACCCTTGACAACCAATGCCCCTGGTATGGTTTACATTCTGCATACCACAGACTATAATGGCAAAATGCAGATTTACCTTAAAATTTATTTTTTCCATTTTTTTTTATTTTTGGCACGATCATGTTTGCTCGCCACTGCCCTATGCTTAAATGTCCAAGATTGGCCAAAAAAAAGTTTAATTTTCATAAAAATTAAACAATTTTTCATGCCAATGGCCTTATATTTGGCCATTGGCATGAATAATTAACATAATGCATGCTTTTTCATGAGCTGTCATGCCTCCGTTTTGTCATTTGCAGAAATGTATTCAGTTATTAACTGAATACATTTCTGCACTGACACTGTTCTAACATGGAGTCCAGGAAGCTTGGTGAATTACTAAATCACTTAATTTGCATGTTTTTCACCAGCAAATTATTTGCATGCTGCATGGTTTTCCGTGTTAGAACAGTATAGGGCCACTCATGCACGTGATAACGGCACTATCCTGAATTGCTCAGAGGCCATTTTTCGTGCAGGAGTGGCTACACTGTTCCTGCACAGAAAAAATGGCTTTGTGAATTCCAGGGTTTATTTTGCAATTGCGTACATCTGCAAGAAAAAGTCAGGGCATTAACTGAAGAAGCAAAAATGCCAAAATATTCAGGAGTTGCTGCCTTTCATTAGAAATAAATAAATAACAATGATAGAACAGATGGTTTCTGAGAATGAAACTAAAAAGATATAGAATTTTCTTAGGCTTTATCAATCCTTAACCACAAAATGTTATGGCAAAGCAAAATGGGCAACGAAATGGCCAAGACGTTCAAAATATTCTCTGAACATTTTGGAAGTGTTGGATGAGCAAAAGTACCATTTGACCCAAAAAAGAAACAGGACAATGTTGCCTGATGTTATCATTTCACAGACAAAAGAAAAGTCAGCCTCAAACCCAAGTTAACATTGTGTGCTTAAAGAGTGAAAAGTAAAGTTTTGATAGGAGCTACAACAGATTAACAGTACCCTGCTATAATTAAAAGTAAAATATCAGAACATGCATGCTGATAACGAGTCACTGAAGGCACATCCCCAAGAGACTGAAAACAAAAGTCAGGAATTATGCACAGACTCATTTTCACAGCAAGGAAGTGCCTCACCTTGCACAATGCAAAAAAAAAAAAAAAAATATATATATATATATATATATATATATATTTCTAAATGATTAGTGAAGGAGAAAGTCAAGGATATAAGTGAAAAATACAGAAGTGGAATTGCGGTGACATGTTGTAACAGACTAGGTTAGTTATGGTGTATCCCCCCTAGACTCAATAATACAGGGTCATATACCATTGTTACTTACACTGGCCCCTGGAGTGCATAAGGGCCCACATGTATTGTGTAGGTCAACTTTTTACCATACCCCATTAGAAGTACACTGTGTCATCATGTTACCATAGCCCATAAGAAGCACACTGAGTCATTATGTTTTCAGAACCCATTAGAGACACACTGTGCCATAATTTTACCATACCCCATTGTAGACACACTGTGTCATATTGCAAGCATTCCCCATTAGAAGCACACTGTGTTATCATGTTACCATACCCCATTAAAAGTACTCTGTGTCATCATGTCACCATACCCATTAGATGTACACTGTGTCATCATTTTACCACACCACACCACTTTTTTCAATATTTAAGGAAGCTGGAGCAACAATTAAATTATAATATGGTGTATGAAGAAAATATTGCATGATGAATGAACAGTATATTTCTTTTCTCAAGTTAGCCAATAAATGTAAACTGTAGAACTTGAAAATAAATTCCAAAGCAAATATTTGTAGGAAGCAAACAGCAAACTAAAACAATGTCTGTCAGTGCTTGCTTTTCAATGAGCTCATACTGCTCTAACAAACCTAAAAAATGTATAAGTTCATCAAATGAAAAGAGAAGGCTCACACTAACCTGCTAAAGCTAAAGAAGGTGCCTAATATACACAACAACAAAGGCACTCAGGGTCTGAAAGCTATTAAAACCACTCAGAAAAGCTGTGCTGAAGACAAGGCTAGCATACTTTGTGACACAATAAAACAGGCAGTTGTTGAGCAGAATCAGTCATATAGACCAAACCAACAGACTAAGTACCTACAGAGCAACAACTTCATGTTACACTAAAACCTAAAAAAGAGGTCAAAAATGCCTAAAATGTATTCCACTGAGAGAAAGTACCAAAGTCTGTCAAATACTATAATAAATGAATGTAATAATTGGTCATTGTCATTCTCTCACTAGCAAATTATTAACAGAAAAAAAGTAGCTCAGAGAAAAATACCCTTGAAGAAATATTATATGATGATTCAGATCAGGACATGTCAACAAACAGAGTCTGGCTCAGTGGACCAGAAGATGTGGGATCTGGCTAGCCCATAGTGCTCACCCCCAAAGGTATTACTTGGGGAGGTATCTTGTTGTATAACACTCATGCAGACATTGTGAGAACTGTAGAGCTAGAGTGCAAGGGCAGACTGAGAGTAGAAGCCATACTTGCCCAGGATGTTGAAAAGTATTCTCTTCTTATAAAAGAAAGGGCTATGGAAACATAAAGGCAACAAATTTTGAGCAAAATGTTTGAGAGGAAAAATCTACTGTCAGCCACTGTTGCTGAAGTAGAGCAACCATCTCTCAATGAGGACAAATGGGTAGAAAAGTTTCTAAACTGAAATCTATTTTTCATATACTTCAGTGTCCACTTTACATGAGATACACGTTTATACATCCTTTTATATCATCAAATTTTAAATGCATTAAAAAGTGAATGAAAGATGACAGATCATTTTAGAGTGACTCTAAAATGATCACACTGTAAAAAAAAATACCCTGCTGCATCTCCCACACCCTCCTGCTAAATCAATAATAAGCTAATGCAGAGACTGCTCAACAGTGGAGTGAATGTATGTTTCCAGAGACTGCAGTATCACAATCTTGCATGGAAGGCAGCTGTGTAGATTGAAAAACAAGTAAAAAGGTCACTTCTCTGTTCAGAACATTTGCTCTTCAGATATGGTGGAACTCAAAAGGTTGAATACTCATTTGGCTGAAAAAATTTTGTTAGTGTAAAAAGAGTGAATGCACAAATGACTGAATTCTCATTTGTGTGGATCACATATGGTTGAATAAAAATTTAGAGAGTGTATAAAAGTAGGAGTTTGCAGGTTAATTAATGTTTGAATGAAAAAATATTAATTATGAAGATGTGCAAGCAGTTGGTGTGAATGTACATTGTCACCTCACAGCAAGAGGTTCTCCAGTTTGATTCTTGGCTGGGGTGCCGTCTGTGCGGAGTAGACATGTCCTCCCTACATTCTCATGGGTTTCCTCTGGGTGCTCTGGTTTCTCCCACATTCTAAAGACATGCATCTGAAGCATTTCTCATCAGGCCTCCACTGAAAATGGGCTCTGTCCCTGTCGGATTTTCCCGGTAATCAAATATTAAATCATCATCATCGTCAACCCCCTTTTTCCAATTTTTTTCTACAAGAGGTCAGGGTATCATGTTAACTGTCACCAACTCTGTCAATTTAGTGCCACACTCCTGCCTTCTTCAACACTAATGCCTGACTGTGGAGATTTTCTTTCACACAATCCATCTACCTCTTTGATGGACATCCTCGCTTCCTCTTACCTTCTTCCTGTCTGTCCCAAATCTTCCTCATCAGATTGTCTTCTGCTTTTCTACACATGTACCCAAACAACCATAATCTTTTCTCTTTGATCTTTTCTGCAGTTGGAGCTACTTTGGCTTCTGCAGTAGTGGTGCACAGTATCCTCAAGACAGGAGAACACGGATTTCAGACTGCGTGCCGTGGCAGGGCTAGCCTGTCGGTGTAAAATATGGCTCTAGATGATTTGGTCATGTTGACTAAAAACAAATATTAAATAACATAAAATAAAATATTTATTAGTTATGGTTAGATAAAATGTTAGGTAAGTGTGTAAATGGGGATAAATTCAGTGTTGTGCATATTTGGTATTATGCATCGTCTTTGGCCTTTTTTGTGTGATGGTACTGTCAGGGAATGGGTTTTTAGTATTGTAATGTGTAGTGTTTGGTTTAGGGTCAGGGGTAATGTTAGGTTTAGCAGCTATGAGTAAGGTGGTACAATGTGTGTGTGTGTGTGTGTGTGTGTGTGTGTGTGTGTGTGTGTGTGTGTGTGTGTGTGTGTGTGTGTGTGTGTGTGTGTGTGTGTGTGTGTGTGTGTGTGTGTGTGTGTGTGTTTGAGTGTGTCCGTCTACCTGGAAATACATAGCACAGGGTGTTACTTAAAAGACTCATAAAATAGGTGTTCATGTGTGTGTGTATGTGTGCTTTTGTGACTGAGTCACAGAATATATTCAGGTGAGGGCATGTGTTTCTCATGACGGGTGAGTATCTGTATAGGTAGTTGTGCTTGTGTGTTCGGGAAGTGTGCAGGAATGTCTAATGTATGTATATGTGTGTGTTTGTGAGTGTGGGTGGGTTTTAGAGGGGCTGCCATACATTTCAACCCTAATACTTGTGGGCAAACACCAGACTCCAGGGCCACTTTTTAAATGTGACTGCAAATCACATAAAAATTTAATAGAAACAAATGGGATTGCATCACAAAGCATTTTCTGAACAATAAGTATGAAACTCTATTATCTGGAAATATTGATTAACTGTGATCATTTATGATTTATGAGGAAGAGGGCAAAATAAGAGACAACATGAGGGATGTTCTGTAAAGAGTGAGTGAGTGAGTGAGTGAGTGAGTGAGTGAGTGAGTGAGTGAGTGAGTGAGTGAGTGAGTGAGTGAGTGAAGGAGATATGACTAAATGCATTTGGGGACAATGCTAACTTAATGGAGGAACAAAGACCAAAAATCAGGCTCAAACTTTAAATATTACGTAAATTCACTTAAAAAGTTGGAATAATAACAGGTTTAGTATCACAATGCATTTTGTAACAATAAGAAGTTTGAAACTCTAATGCATGTCATTATTTACTGGCTGTAATCCTGTTGGTTATGAAGGACAGGGAAAAACTAATAGGCAACATTGAGGTAATCTATAAAATCAGGGACAGTTGAGAGGTATGGGGATGTGTGTGTGTGTGTGTGTGTGTGTGTGTGTGTGTGTGTGTGTGTGTGTGTGTGTGTGTGTGTGTGTGTGTGTGTACACTCAAATGAGTGCATGTGTGGGCAGTGATTGGGGGGTGCCTGTTCCAATGCAACACCTTGGCCACCCATGGTAAGACCTCTGACTAGTGCTGTTTACCACGTCAGTATTTACTGTACATGTAATTCAGATGCATGCAAATTAGCTAATTATTAGGTCTTTCTTAGTGTGGTGAAACGTTTCTGAACTGTATTTCCTATTATAGCAGAATCTGCTACTTTAAACCATAGCAGTTTCTGCAACACAAGGAAGCGTCTGATTCCCAGCTAAAACTGATACACGAAGTCCAATCTATTCAAATCTTAAGAAATGAAACTAATTTTTATTGGAAGGGAAAATACTCAAACTAGCTAATAGCAATTTTGAGAAAAAAAATCAACCAGAGTATTGACCAAAAAATAACTAAACTACAAGCTAAGGATCTTAAAATAAAATTCCCTAAGCTACTGTAATGCTTCATATAAATGAACTGTTGCTTCAAAAATATATTCAAAAATTGCATCCTCACATTAAAGGAGAAAAACATGAATGAAGCTGACCATTCATAAATCCCACACTAACTACCTAAAATGCTGTTCAGCAAAAAGCAAGCTTTGAAATCACTAGGAACATTAATTAATGTAGCCATTCGAGTCTGTAGGAAGCATTGCACTAACATACAGATAAAAGGATATTTTGATGAGATGCATAATTATATGCTTTGTGTGATACATGACATGTCTTGTGCTAATTGATTAGGGAAATTTGCTAGCTACTCCTGTCTTTTTCTTTTATCTTGAAACTCATTGACTAAATCTACAGAATATGATGTATCATATCCTCCTCTATAGTCTGTAATCGTTACATTGCCTAGTTAGTTTGTCAACACTGTTTTAAAAATGTATGATTATATTACCTGCTTGCTCAAGTGGAGCTTGTAAACTGTGTGTAACTTATAAGCATTTTGTGATTTTACTGTATGTTCTACCTTGGAGCTTTTCTCCCCAGGCCTCCACTGAAAATGGACATGTATCCAGTTGGACTAACTTGGTCAACAAATGTAAAATAAATAAATAAATAAATAACTAAATAAAATAACTGTATGCACCATGCATCAGACCTACCATTTATTAGGGGTGTGTGTGTGTGTGTGTGTGTGTGTGTGTGTGTGTGTGTGTGTGTGTGTGTGTGTGTGTGTGTGTGTGTGTGTGTGTGTGTGTGTGTGTGTGTGTGTGTGTGTGTGTGTTATACATAGAAACATATTCATATAGCTTTCAGTGTGGTATAGAATTCATGAAATTCACAATAATTTAAGTAAATAGTATTAACTATGAACAAAAGTAAAACTTATAAAGTTATTTTCCAAATTTGTATCAAGAAACAGACTATTTATATTATAAAAATAACCACCTCATGTTTTTATAAGCTCTATCAAAACAATAGGAAGATTAAGGCAATTATGAAAGGAAAATCTGAAAATAGTACAAAGTTTCATAAATCTTAGTAGTTTAAGCACAACAAAGAACATATATTACACTTTCAAGACATTTTTCTAAAAATACAAGTTCAGAGATCATTGGACCAATGAATTATGATGCATTAAGGTGGAATGAATGTGACAGACATAGCAGTATTTAAAGTGAGCAAATGTCCCTGGGCTCTGATCTGCAGAGCATTTACATTTCAAAACACAGTTATGAGCTCTTCGAAAGGATACCAGCCAAGAAAATAGGACATGGATAAGAGGAAGATAATTACTACTTGCCTTTTTCTAATAAATTATACCTCAACAGTTGAAACATCATGAAGGATTATACTAGGATCTAGACAGATCTCTGCCAGCACTGGATTCAAAAGCTACTCAAATTTCACACAACCTACATTATGTCGTAATGAATTTTCTTCATATCAGAAAATGTTGCTAGTTTTACACATACATATCCATTAATAACCTAAGTAAGGATGAGACATTGACTTTTCGTTCAATGGCATGGCATAAAGAAAGAAATATTGACTTCTAATCACCTGTTAAATCTAAAATGAGGTTAGAGTTTACTCGGTGCATGTTGTATAAGTGAATTTTTTTTTTCCTCAGGCAGAAAGCTCTACATCCCAAGGAAATGTTTACAGATTTAAAACAGAAAAAAAAACATAGCAGCTTATTTCATTGAATTAGTTATAGCAGTTTCCTTTAGGCAGAACTGATAAGTTAGTCTCTGTTAGGTACGGTTTCCCATTTTTTCATAACACTTTTTTATTTTCAGTCATTTCTTATAGTTAGAGGAAACTCACTTACATGGTTAAGACTGTTTATTAAAACAAATTATTTGTCTCCCCACCATATATGGTATTTAATTTATGAAGACGAGGACATAATCTTTTTTTATAATCTGTTTGAATTTCTGACACAAACGTTCCTCCTTTTTTGTTTTCTGCTATACTGGCTAAATAGTTAATATAAGGCTTATGATTGTTTTATTTATTCTGGCTTTTAGAGATGTTTTAAAGTACAGTGCCTATTAAGTTGTGAAACGTGCAGCTCATGGACTCAAGCTTGGAGCATGGAAGTCAGTAATGAGGAAGAATAGTGACTGAATGGTTTTACTGAGGTGATGTGACTGGAGTTATTGAGTCTTGTAATTGCAGTGCTTTGATTTCTCCTGCAAGTTGAAAAATATTACATATTCTTTTTGAGCTACAGACATTCACAAACAAATGTCTGCAAGTGGCAGAAGATCTGTAGTAAAGTTTTACGCAAAACAGAGAACACACATACACTAATTCAGGCATATACTGTTGTACCAGAAGGAGTGAAAGGCAGCAGCAAAAGAAATAAATCTCCACATTCTGCTTAAGAAATAAAGCTGGATGATGCTAAGTGTTAAGATACTACTGCTTTAAGATTATCATTTTCCTTGCAGGGTGGACGGGATAGAGAGCATATGGTGCAGTAAATTCAAAGATGCACATTTATAAATTAGACATTTCGGATAAAATCTTCCCTTTAAAAATATCATATCAGTAACGATATTATATATCTGCTATGAACCATAGTCTAAAATATATGTACTATAAAATTAAAAACTAAGCTAAAGTAAATATTTCTAAATGCTAATGCCACACCATGTTTTCCATGAGTTATGCAGTTGCTATTAGACTGTCGATTATAAAAACTTCATTTTTTTTTATCCAGTAACATCCTTTTGTTAACATCAGTTGATTTCATAAGAATGCTTTTGCTGGTAAGGAGTGATATATGGTTTATGACAGCAAGGAAAGAATACAGGCTAAATGATAAGCTGTACCTATTCTTGTAAGAAACTATTTCTATTATTGTTAATGCAATACATAATAATAGAGTTTAATCATACCCTAGCATGCGCGCGCGCGCGCACACACACACACACACACACACACACACACACACACACACACACACACACACACACACACACACACACACACACACACACACACACACGCACACACATACATACAACTAATGAACTAATGGTGCAGTTGAGAAGTTGGTTGGACGGGGGCATGAAAATAGGGGGAGAGAGTAATAACATTAGACTCTTTTATTATAATGATTATATATCAAGTTATAATTAATATTGTTTAACTGTATCATAACAGTAGTAGCAGATGAGCAGGGAAAATATTGTTTGGTTGTTCAGACAATTTCAAATTAGGTTTGTTATTTTCCATCTCATTAAAATCGCAGGCATTCTTTTCATTTTATTTTCGATGAATGTATGTGACACAGAAAAGGAACTAGTATACATTTAGTTCTTTGTACAGAATTATTTCCCTTCCTTTTTGCTTTCCATTCTATCCTTCTGCTGCTTGCTAAATGCTATATTATTAACATCAGGGGTGACATTAAACTGAGGTCAAACCTGCCTGAGATAATTGTCACGCAGATGGCTGTATAAATCCCACAGCAGTTACATTAAAAGGGTAGGTATTCTCAAAATCTATGCTTGCCATATGCAGTAAAATAAATTAAAATCACAAAATCAAAGAAAAATATATGCAAAATACAAGACTCCAAAATGACAAATATACAAATGCAGATGTGAAGATTAATATATCGGCAAATGCAGATTCATAGATGGGCATACAAATAAGTGAAAACGGGGAAGTCATGAGCCAAATCAAAAGTGTGTTATAAAATTATTCATCCCTACAACCTTTTTGCCATTAACAAAAATTAAGGTATGAGATAAGGTCACTCAGAGTCCACTTTTTGCTCTATAAAACACCTTGACACATATCAAATCATACAAACTAAAGTCCAGGCATGACAAATTCATTCATGGCTTCTCTGTACTAATGCCAGGGAGTTCCAAAATGCTATATAAACTTAAATATTTACCAAGTGAAACTGGAAATGTATATACTTCAACACAAAGCATCACCATAACTTTACACATCAAATTAACATTGATGGCATCCTCCTCAGTTTCACAATCATGACACTTCTTTTCAGTCTAAATTTTATATTTTGTGTTTCCTTTAATGGGAAGTGTATTTAAGGAAGGTCACCAAAGAAAACCTTCCCATTCTGGGATGTTGCACAAAGACAATGTGTCTTATTATTAATTCCTACCTGTGTGCAGCTGTGTTGAGACCACCACATAATCCCCATTCAAACCACATTAGTAATCACCTGGAACCATGAATGTGCATGTTCCAACTGTCTCAGTAGCCAGCTTGGTTGAAAAGGGCATCCTGAAACAATGTATTAACTGTCTCATGTTTACTGACAACCACCTATTACTTAAACAAACTGACATAATGTGTGAGACATGTAGTTATACAATGCTATTGGAAGCAAAATTCTGATACAAAGCCAGGAGTTAGGTTGGTATAACGGTTAGGGCAATTACCTTATAGACACAAGGTGCAAGGTTTGATTCTCACATGGAATAATTGACTAGGCTTAAAATGGCCCACAAAGGTAGTTAGACTAGTACTAATCTATGAACCTTTGAACCTATGAGAAATAACATGCAGGCTGTCATTACCACCCAACAGTATACTAAACCAATCACAGACAGATCAGACCAAATACATAAATCTACATATGCAGATGCTCATAAAATTAACCTGTCCAAACCAAAAAGGCTTTCTAAGCAAATTCTATGAAATAAGACCATCAGCAGCCTCACAAATAAATAACACAGTCAGCACCCCCTATGAAACATATGTTTAAGAGTCACACGGTAACTCCATAATGGGATACCTGGATACACCACTCATCAGGAAAGGAGAAGTCATACTCATTTGCTGATCCAGTGCCAGGAGTCACTGCATCACATCAGATGCAGATGTGATGCCACAGATCAGTTAAGGAAGCATGCTCACCTTTCATGCAAAAAACTGCCATAATTATTTTGTATCAACATTGTCTTTTTTAATCTAAGGTGATGATGGTTTTCTTCCCTAAGAAATACCTATTCTGGTAATCGGTCATCACGCTGTCACTCCCTAAGTGATATATTTTACATCCAAAAATACAATTCTTCAAAATCCTGATATTGAAGTTACATATAAAGCTCTGCTGTGAATGGTGGATCATATGAAGAAAACCTGTTGAGAAATAAGGAAAAACACCTGGATGAACTAACAATAATATACCTTTGTGAATGTCACTATAAGGAACAGTCTTTTTCGCAGGGCCCAAATTCAAACTACCAAAAAAAAAATGAATATATAGATGAATACATAGATATGCACAGAGTGAGATAGATATAGCTATAGCTATAGATATAGCTATAAACATAGAAAGATATAGATAATATAGATATAGATATATTTAGCACTTATTCTTACTCAGCTGTTGCAATGCATATCTCAGAAAATTATCCCAACATATCTTTCAATGTCCCATTAATGAGATAAACCTTTCAGAAAGACAACATGAATGTCTTCCACAGTGTGGTTGCATTTTGGAGCCATAACAGCAATTCTGCCTATTATTGAGAAACACCTAAGTTTATTCCAAAAACAATGCCAAGAAATTTTAGTGACAGGTTACTAAAATATATCCCTTATATTACTTCAGACCCTTATAAACCTTTACACTTATCTTTACCAACATGGAGACCCATATGCTTTAAGTGCAACTGTACAGCATAAAGTAACTCCTACATGATGGATGGACAGCTTGTTTTCAAAATAACATCGTCAGTATAAATAAAAGCGACAGGAAAAGGGGTTGAAGCCTAGAGGTATAGCTTGCTATTTTTTCCATTTGGTGCCCCTGTCACCTCAGTAAAAAAAAAAGCTCTTTATGCTTTTTGGAGACAACAAAAGTACTCTTCTTTTTTATCCAGTTTTCTACGACATGCACAGACTGCTACATTGCTTCAATTTTCTACTTGCTGTTAGAGCAAAACATTCAAACTATTTTCTCCTTTTACACTGTAGTAGACTGCTTACTTCATTTTTAACACGCAGCTACTACAGTTTTCTGCCACACAAGAAAAGTTACAGTGCTTCAGTTTAGATTTCAAATGCAATACTGGAATTGATATACTGGTTTGCTGAAATGAGCTATAGGGATGGGTCAATTGTGCCCCCGACACCTTGTGCCTGGGTCAGTTACCCTCTTTGCCACATCCTAACTGCATTACTGGTAGATACAGCTCAGTATAATGGAAGTGTGAGTTTCAAGCTCTGTGATGGGGGACGTGAGCAAGGAATTAATATTAATCTTTTAGTTGAATAGATTTATTACTTCTCCATCTAAGATTCCAAAACAAATGTGAAAATAGTTTAAGTAAATGTATCTTAATTTTTGACAATGGAGAAGATAAACTTAACTGCAGAATGTGGCACATCACTATCAGCTGAATAAGGACCATTTCACGTGGTTGTTAGAAAGCTGGGAAGCTGGATGGAATTTATACTTGGAATTTTAATGGATATTGCAGAACTAAAGTAGCTGGCTACTGCCAACATGAAGGAGTAAAACACTTAATTGCAAGAATGGGATTCCTTCAGTCTGCAACTGTACCGGGCTCTAAAGATTGCAAAAAAATAGTGAAAATCATGCAATATACAAATTTACTCACACTAATTTATTAAATCATTATCCATATTCATCTACAGAGGCAACATACATCCTCTGAACACTTCTTCATACTCTTATCCCTACATTTATAATAACCAAACATTGTCCTGTGACTATGACATCAAATTCAAATATTCTTTAAACTATAGTTATATTTATGATATTTAAGCACCACTTTCATGTCACTAAATCAGGATTTTTTTGGTGCCTGTTTACATCTATCCAGTTTTACAGTCTCTCCATAAATAATACTTCTTTTCTAACAGACCTATTTATAAATAACCCATTACATCTGAATGATGCATCCAGGTGGATTTGCAGTTAACACCTACTGAAGTCTCTAGGTGTAAAATATTGCTTGTTCATAGTTGCATTAATAAATTCAAAACCATGCTATGTACAAGGTTTTAAAAGATTTCATATTAAAGCTTACACAATAGCAAATTCAACTGCATTAAAAACTGGCCTCTGTCTAGTGCAGTTAAATAGATATGAACTATTTTTATGATATTAATTTATTTATATAGACATCATTTTCACATTTTTTCTAAATATCTCAACACAAGGTAACACAGACAGAACTCCTTAGGCTCATATAAAAGCTCTCAGCTAGATTAATAAAATGCTGCTGACAGTATGTGTGTAACTTAAGTGGTTGATGAGATAGTGTAAGTTGTTTACAAAATATTACAAATGTAATAGTTGCTATGTTTACTGTGACTTACAAAACTCAGTTTAAGACCTAGAACCTAAAGAATACTACCACTGTAAAAAAAGAGTTTGTGCTGAAGAGTTTGACATTTACATTTCTTTAGTAACCCCTATAAGCCCAGAGATATGAACATTTGTTTGCAATTTGAGGACATCATTTGATTGTGTCAAAAGGCTTAGGCTCCGCTGATTGGAAGTTACAGTGCAAACTTCCTGAGCTCCATTGGAGTGAATGAGTTAAGCTGGCCTGATATGTAACACACTAGTAATTGATGTTCGGTTACTTTAACCATGATAAGTTGTGATATTCAATTTTAATTGGCACATTAACCATCTTACCTTGATCTTAGCCTTCCATGTGCAATCCCTTGTCTTTTCTAGAACAGTGAAGATGAAACATTTAAATTTAGGGCCACAAAAAGGATATTTTTTGCAGGGCACTATATATTGTTTTCTGAATATCATATCATGTGTGTGCTCATATAGTCAACACTTATACATCTTTTTTGTTTTTACTGCATAGAAACCATCACCAGTTTTATATTCTGCTAAATAAATCACTCTCATGATAACATAATTATAATAATCCCGGCTTTTTATGTGTTTGCAGTAGATCACCATTGTGACAATACCTACCTTAGTAAATCTATTCACCATTGTGATGATGATACCTCCCTTAGTAAATCTACATTTACTACAACAGCCACATTTATATCTTCCTCTCTTTTTCAAACCCTTGTACCTTTGTCCATGCAAACATTTTCTGATTCCACCTTATTCTTTATATTACCACTATAGTCATGTATAAAATCCAGTTTTGCAGCTACTACCTTTGCTAAGCCATCACAATCCAAAAAGAAAACAAAAAACGTCTCTGTAATGTTTTTTACTAACTGTTAAACAATATTATATATAAAGACTATTGCTAGTTTAAGAACAAATTTCATGTTTCATTTTACTTTATTCAGATTTTCATTATCCTTAAACATAATAATGGAGCAAAGTTAGTGTTTCTGTCAGCAATGACACATTTACTGATCTCATCTGAAAATTCAGCCATATACACTCTTTTTAAAAGCAACGTCTTTAAATATTCCAGTTTGTTTAGAAATGTTTGACCTCTAATGTCCCATGAGGTGGCCATTAATGAAATGCAAGTACAAATTAGAAAATGCAGATTTCCTAAATAAGTTGTACTTAAACTGTTCATTTACTCTGTCTTTATGTTCTGCTTTATCTGCATGAAATTAGTAATATAATGATGCTTTAAATGTGACAAAAATATATGGGATGTATGAATTTTACATTTCATTGTAGATGAAATAAATTAGTATGAGTGAAGTTGTGGGTTACTTGCTTTTTCATTTCCATGTTTTTTTTTTTTTTTTTGGGTCTGCATTTTATCTTGTTTTTTTTTCTATAAACCTTTTCTCAGTGCTAATTTTTCAAGAAAAAAGTGTAGCTGTGACTACACATAAAAACTCATTGGAAATCTTTTCAACTAATCTGGTACATTTAGAAAATTGTTTGAGATGAATAATCTTCATTTAATGGGTTTTTGAAAAGTTCTGGAAAAGATAACTGGCTGTACGTCTTCCAAAAGGTGGTACCTAAGTGTCTAGGAATACTGTATCCAACTGCAACTGAACACAGTAAGCCACTTAGACCACTGCCGTGCCCTGGTCACCAACCAAGGCAAATAATTTTCAAGTTAATTATGTTGAAAAGGAAAATCTATTAAGTATTGCTAAGGAAGGAAGACTGTTTGAATTAGATGGTCAGAAAGGTTGTCTTTTCCAGGGCTTCTCTCTAGAAACCACCAAGAAACAAAGTTCTTTCATTTAAATGTGTTTGTTCTGTTGCAAAAATGGCATTCTCACACTACTGAAATACCAGCTACACTGCAGAAAAAAAATGTCTGGCTGAACAGTATATATGTTACTCTGAAACTGCTTATCAGTTTCTACAGGATAAGTTGCAGTTTGTAAAAAATACTTAATGTTTCCTTGACCAGCACTGATTGTGTGCTATCTGACAGCATTCTCTAATCCCAAAAAATTCCTGAAAGGCAAAATTGAGAACTGTTGTTAGCAAACTCACTGCAATGTTTCAAACAAGGACAGTAGCAGTATGCAAAGATAATACATGAGAAAACTTAAAATCTTTTAGCAGACCAGATTGGCCACCATGCAAAACATCTAGTCATCAGGTATTTTATATGGTTGTCAGTAACAGATATAAGCCTCTAGCTAATCATCAGACTTAGAATCTTAGGGAAATGGAGGATTCTGGCTCCCATGAGGGACAGCAAGTCTCTGGACAGTCTTACTCTAAGTAAAAACACGCGTGAATCATTTTTTTTTCTCAAATCTGCAGGAGAAATGATGTATTTATCTTTAGGAAGTAGGGAAAAGCAAATTACGTAAGAATTTAACTTGAAAAATTACTGGTTTCGGTATGATCTTCTTATTATCTTCTGGTCCATTATTCCTTGACCAGAGAACATTGTAATAGTTCCATTACACAGAGAAAAGAAAGATACATGTTTTCATTTCTAAATCTGATTTTGAAGTCATCTTTACAGTCTGTATTTGCTTCAGCTAAGACTATCAAGCCTATATTAGTAATTCTAGTACATAGTTGCAGTACATTTTGCCATTTAGGTGGTCAAGCTGTTGATATTAAGGCCTAGTTTTATTCTTATGTACTGAGTTTATCTTATGCTAGTTCAGGACTAATCTGCATCAATCCAATTCCAAGCCAGTCATCTCAGGGCTAAGTGTTTAAGAATTACAAAGTTGTCGTTTGCTGTGGTGTTTTAAATTATTGTTGCATTGCAATAGTTCCATTACATAGAGAAAGAAAGATAAGTGCTTTCATTTCTTGATCTGACTTTTTAAATTCATTTTAACAGTCTGCATCTGCTTTGGCTAAGGTCTTTAATCATATATTAATAATTCCAGTACATAGTTGCACTGAATTTTGCAGTTTAAGTAGGTTAACTGTTGGTATTAAAACCCAGTTTCTTTATTATGCACTGACTGCATATTTGGCTAATTTAGGAGTAGTCTTTGCATTAAGGTAATTCTAGGCCAGTCATATCAGAGCTTAGGGTTTAATTGTTTTTTTCCCTTCCATCCACCCTGTTGTAGTTGTATTCTTAAACCAAAGTGTATCGGTTGTTGCCTGCCCCTTATGATAATTTGACAAAAAAATTTCCTCCCTTTCCCCATTTGTTGGCAGTTAACAGTATGCATATAAGTATAATTTTCAAAAATCTCTCCTCTTAAACAACTCACCAGGTTAAACTACCTTTGACAAAATTGTTCAGTATTGAGTGTACTGATACTGCTTGCACTGATTTTAATATTAAACTAGTGAGTTTTTTTTTTTTTTTTTACTACAATTACTTTACTGTTTCTTGCTGGTGGCAGAGGAAGGTTTCCAGGTTATTTGTTTTGTACTGAACATTAAATACTCAGTAGCAAGTCCACCCAAAGATTATCCTAAAACCAAACACCAACTAGTCAAAGTTACCCCTCCCCCAAGTAATTACGGTCAGTGCCATGGACCAACACTTCCCCACAACTTCACTAGCTAGCCCGATTGAGATGGGTACCTTGAGACAGTGTAAGAATTGTCTCATGCCGTATGATGATCATCTATTCATCAAACAACATAACACAGTGTGTGTGAGATAAACATATATAATATCCTTGGAGGCAGAAATCTCACACAAAAAGTTACTGTACAGGAAGGGGAAAAAAGTTGGAGGTGTCTCAGTCTACATCCAGAAGAGAATTACATCAAGACTGTTAAAGCTACATGATGAATTAAAGCTTCTTCATGTCCAAATAACCATATATTAGATAGCTACAGAACTCCCTCTATGGCACAAGAAAGTCACAATATCTATCTAAAGGAACTAGAATCACTCAATATTAAACCCAATACCACTTTTCTAGGTGACATAAACTATCCAATTATAGACTGGGAAACCTACACTACCACTAGTGCACAACCACAAAGATTCCTGGACTTTGTCAATATGAATGCCCTTGAACAATTAGTCAGGGCACCCACTATGGAGAATAACAAATTGGATCTTGTCCTCACTATTAAGGGAGCTTCTTGCACCATCCCTTGCATATCTTCAACACTTGTTAGGTGTGACCGTAAAGCAGTCATCTTTGAAATAACATTGAAACCAGAGATCCCTTCCACTGTAGGTACCTACTCCTAAGTGATACATTGGCAAACTTCACTTCACCACTAAACCCAGTTAACACCACTGAAAGGATAGCAACATACACAACTACATTATGCTCATATGTAAGCAGCTGCACAGATGCAGCTCTATCCTGCAAAAACAAATGAAGGGAAAATGCCAGAAATAAACCCACATGATGGATCCATAATATCAACAAGCATTATAATGAAAGGAAAAGAATTTTGTCCAAAAGTACGAAGAGTAATTCCCAAAATTTTAGAGCCATTGCCACTGAAATAAACAAACAACTCAGGAGCTTAAAAAATCCACCTAAGTCAAGTTTCAAGCTAAAATAGCTACCCAAGTTGAAGATTATCATAAAGCATTTTTTTAGTTATGCTATAATCTCAAAAGCACAAAGCAACAATGCACTGAGCTGATTGTGAATTATGTTACCTACAGTAAGGCTGAAGATATAGCAATCCTTCTGGCAGATAAATTTAGCTGTAACATTACCCTTCTCTCTCTCCCCTCTGTCTGTCCCTCAGGATATACCTGAAATTGGCTTGTCTCCACTGGCAAGGCCAAGTCCTAAAAGTTCTAGCAAAAGCTAAAAATATTGCCTTGATGGGTTCTGACAATATCCCTGGATGCATCTTATATATCATATGAAGCATGACTTAGACACACCCTTATCAACACTGTTCAATATCAGCTTCCATATTATCAACATTGTTAAATATCAGCTTCCATACAGGTTTTATACCAAGCAAATTGGGAACAGCTACAGTCATTCTCATCCATAAGGGAGAACCCTTCACAGACCCAGGCAATTACAGACCCATAAGTCTGAGCACCCTCATATGAAAAGCCATGGAAAGCTTTATCATGGAACCAATCAATAAGGACATATGGAACCTCTAAACTCTGGACTTATCTCAGTTTGTATTTATCAAGGGTAAGTCATTCTTACTCAACCTGATGGAATTTTTTGAATAGGTCAACAAAGCAATGGATGAAGGCAAAATGATGTGCACCACATATGTCGACCTGGCCAAAGCTTTTGCACAATTCCCACCTCAGGCATAGTAGAAAAGTTAAATAAACCGGGACTAAACCCCTATGTCACCCACTGGATTGCCAGCTGGCTGACAGATATGACACAGGAAATCAAAATAGGGGAAGTTACTTCCACAAAAAGACCAGTCACTAGTGGAGTTCCCCAGGGTTCTGTGCAGGCACATCTCCTGTTTGGCATCTACTTTTCTGAAGTGAAAGCCAATACCAAAGGCCTCTGGCTGACTATGTTTGGAGATGACTACAAGCATGGAGAAGTCATGGAATCCCCAAATGATTTAGCCATCCTGCAGAAAGTTCTGTCGCAAATAAATAACTGGTGCCAAAATCACGGACTGAAACTAAATCCCAAAAAATGTATTATTGTTTCCTTTGGAAAGTCATCTATCCCAGGGAAGTACCACATTGACAATATACTCCTAAGAGATAACCCAGAAGTTCGGGACTTGGGAACTTATGTGCACAGTGACCTAACATTTGACCAAAATGTGTCCATTGTTGTAAGAAAGTCCTTTTATATACTGTAGCACAGCTTATAAACAAAGGGGTTGGTCTATATCTAGGGATGTCATTGTCCCCCTTTACTCAGCTCTCATTAAGCCAGTCATTGAATATAATGGTCCTTCCACATATATCTGTCCACACATGCAACAACTGGAACACCCATAGAGATACCTTAGTAAAAAGATACAGGACCTAAACTACATGTCCTACATGGACTGACTCAGAGCTCTGTCACAATATTCATTATCTTACAGACTGCTTAGAGGTGACCTGTCTCTAACATTCAAGCCGACCTCTGGCCCAGTGCCGATGGATTTAATGCACATCAGCAAGTCAAATGGCAAACAGAATGGTTTGCAGGGACATATATATCTTGTAAATGATACTGTTGCTGTGAAACAGACTCCCCAGCCACATAAAACAAAAGTTCATCCCTATCTATAATCAAGTGCAAGTTGGATCTATGGATGGGAAACAGAAAATTTACTCCAAAACTGCCACCTGTACTACTATTGCCCTTACTTATTAATTGGGTGACAAAGAAGGATTTTATTACCACCTTGGCCACTTGTTGGTTAAAACCGAATTACTGTCTACATATGTTCCCAGATCCCTGACTACCAGATCAACTCTTAGGGGTGTCTTATCTATTGACTAATTGGGCTGGGTGTCAGTTTTCCTAAAGGGCACAATAATCCATTTCTTGGATTAAGCTTTAGTCAGTGACTTCGGCACCAGTCATTTGTCTGTGTTAGTCCTCTTGTAAGATGTTTGTGTCAAGGAGGGAATCTGTGATAGCTCACAGTTTGCAGTCAACTATGAACTTGGTCAGCCAAAGGCCCTTGACAGTAGCCTTTACCTCTGAGCAGTAGATGCTAAATATGAATGACCCCAAGACAGAGGTCTGAGGTACCCCAATGGTGACTGGTCTGTTAGTGGAGTTAGTATCACCAACCCTGACTTAAATCCTGATTGTGAGCCAGATGGAAATCTAGTAAGTTATGTAGGGGTTTATTACCAGTTCAGTGAGTCTGTCAACTATACCTCAGGGGTATTGTATTGGAAACCTTGGCCAGGTTCAGATAGGTGTTATGCACCGTTTTCCCCTCATCCATTGTCTTGGTGACCCTCTCAAAGAAGTCCACTGGGTTTATTAGGTATGGCTTTCCCTTGACAAAGCCAAACTGGGTTGGGTCCAGTGACTGAAGGTTGTCTATGTCTTTGTTGATCTTTTCCATGATAACTCATTCCATGGCTTTGCATATTAAATTAGTCAGACTACTAGGTCTGTAGTTTCTGGGGTAGGTTGATGAACCACTCTTGTGAACTGGGATAACCATTGCAGTCTTACATTCTCATTATACAAAGCCTGTCTTGAGGCTTTAGTTGAAAAAAATGACTGAAGTGGTCCTGATAGGTCATGTTTCAAGCTATTTAGGAGACATTCCAGGATATTGTCATGACCCACTGAGACTGGGTTTTTGGCCTTAGCAACTGCTGTTAGGACTTGCTCCCTGTTAACAGTTATGGATGGGAGTTTATGCCAGTAAGTATTTAACGGGGAGGCAGGGGGTGATGTAAGGGTATGTCCAGTTTGAGCTGAATTTGTCTACCAGTAAATTCACTATGTCACTCTGCTCAGTGAAGATGACATCATGGACCACTAGTTCAGCACACTGGTGTGTGCTGCCTTTGTTGTTATTGACATAATTGTAGAAGTCCTTGTGGATGTTCTTAGCCTGTGTAGCTATTTTGACATTATAATTGGCCTTATTGACTTAATTAGTCCTCTTAGTTTCCTGCTTTGTTTAATTAGAGAGCTCCCACCATTATGGGAATTCCTCTTCTTGATTTCAGTCATTACTTTTTTTCTTTTGTTATATACCCTATTAGGATTCCACTGGTGTGTTGTTAGAGTTTGTTTTGGGATTATTTCTAGTACGTACAGCAGCCTCTATACAGACAATTACATGGATGTACAGGGTCTCTGGGAACAATTCTGCACAGGTTGCTGTGAACTTGGGGTTGGGAGGGGCACAGAGTTTTGACAAACTATCACTTAATATGATGTAGTTTGCTTTCAAATAGTTCATGACTGTTACAGAGTTTGCTGAGGAAACTGAGTTGATTTTTGTTTTGAAGTAGACGGCTTTGTGGTCTGACCTCACCAGTGAGGAAGGACATGGCACTGGGGAAGGGGGTGTAGCACTCTCCCATATTGGAGAGTACTGTGTACAGTATGTTTGAACCTCTGGTGGGTGTGCAGACTATGTAGTCAAGGTTATTTGTGTTAATAAAGTCCCAGAATCATTCTGCCTGCGAATATAAGGCAGTGTACATTTTCCATTCTAGAGAGAGGTGGTTAAAATCTTGCATGATTAGGGTATTTGGTTTAATGGTGAGTGTCTCCAGTAAGTCTAGGTATGGGTTATGGAATACTAGGAACATAGAAGGTGGCCTACAGCTTGCTAAGATATGGTATGGGACTTTGTCTATGGTGATTTGCACTTGGATAAATTCCAGGACATCATTCTGTTTCACCAATGTAGAGTTATGCTTGTTGCTAATGTAGGTTGAGACCCCTCCACCTTTTGTCCCTCTTTGTGCAGCTGATGGTCTAAATGTGTGGAAGGCAGTGAAGCCTAGGGGAAACAGGTGCAGCCCAACCTTTGCAAAGCAACACAGTCTATTAGCCATATCCTCCCATGCTGACAAGTATTGAATCCTCCAGGAAAGATTCAAGAGCACCTTATCCTCTTCCATTCCTCTCTTCATGATCACTTGGCAAGATTACCTCATTTCCCCAACCCTTTTTCCATTTGCTGTGAAACTCTTTTGTAGACAATTCTTCCCCCCAAAATGGATAAGGTTGGAGAATACCTCATGAAAAACTCAAAATTATGATGCTTGCAGATGACTGTTGTTTACTGACAGAAAATCTGAACAAAGATATTCCTCTGTCTGTTAGTTTGTTATAACAGTTACAAAAGGCATCAAGCCCACAATGATAACTATGATAAAGCCATAGTATTTTGACCAAATCAGGCCATAATGGACCTGGCATCTGCAGGTCATCTACCTAGTTTTAGCTGGGGGACCATGTCACCAACCTATGTGGGCATATATTTGCATTGAAGTACTGATCATCTGATGGCAACTCATGTAAAATGCACGTGGGAAGATTTTTCAGAACTGTGTATGTTTGTAGGAAACTGCATCTTTTCATGTTAGACAGGCTCTATGCTGTCAACATGAGTAAGTACACTAAAATATAGTACTTTTAAGCATACCTCTACTTTTCCTGATTCAGACTAGTGTTACTTAAGTATGTATGTGAAAATAGAAGGACAAACGTTTTCCCAAAAGTGTTAAATACCCCTGAAGTTGAAAGAGGCATGAGGGTTAACCCAACCTCAGAAATTATGCTTTGACATTTACTTACAAATAGTCCTGTCATTTAATCAAAGTTCTGTCCTTTTATTGGCTATACAAGATGCCAAGCTCTAAGGAAGTGTAGACGTTACACATATGTATTACTTAAACACCTTAACATATGGGGCCCCTTGGAACTCACTGGTCTCAATGTTAGAGTGCTTAAGAAGCAGACAGCTGAGGCCTTTCTCACAATGTGAGATATCCAATACGGGATTACCCAGCATGTAAGATAGGCAAAGAATATGTCTACTGGGAAAGTTAAAAAGGCATTGTTGTTTGCTACGACTTAACTCAAAATATAAGCCAAACACTGAATCTTGTATCCTTTTATTTCTTAAAATTATGAATAGTTAAACTCTTTCAACTAAGCAAGAGGATTTGCTGTTAAGGCCACACAAGAAGACACTGCACAGAGAGTGAATGAGTTTGGCTTAGTTATAAATTGTTATTACAAACTATAGTAGCTGATGCTAGGATAAGATTAGAGAAGATGACTTGCAAGCTTTTCTGTGTGTGTGTATGGGTGGGGGGGGGGGTAGAGCAGTTTGGGATCCTAATTTATGGAGTTTTAAATTATTAACTCAATGACATCTGTTTTATGGACATCAAATTAATATATATATATATTTTTTTTTATGATGGGTAACGGAGGATGAAAATGTGTAAGGAAAAGAAATTCATAGTTCATTCATTGTGTACAGGTTATAACACTAAGACTCTTGATTTTAAGCATACCTTTTGGGATTATCATGATAAATCTAACTGGCAAGAAATTACAAAGTTGATGACTAATATTCTTCCTATTCATTATTCTCTGTTTGCTGGTATCTTGTTGACTTACTCATCTTTAGAATTTCTTAGAACAAATAAAGGATGCAAAGCCTTTTTTATCACTCATTAATCAGTAGTGATAAGGAACTATACAGACTTCTTGTGGAAAACCCCCCTGGCAAAATTTCACTTTAGGGAATATGGACATTTTGTAAGAGAGTGATTCAAAACATACTCTAGAGTACAAGATTATACCACGTTCATTTTCTATAGCACACTATAATAACTTTGTTATGGCAATAGTTCATGAGGTCTGAGGTCTGCAATTTGTGTACCTTATTGTACATAGGCTGTTTTGTAGAAGGTGTATAATAAGATACTCATACCAATCAATTGTTCAGAGTTCTCAGAATGCCCAGATTTTTGCCTCCTATTTTTGGTCTATGCATCATAAAAACGTGTGTTTTCTGGCAAATTATTGAGGATTAAAGTCTCTAAATAATTGCAGAAATTTCAGTTTCAGACTTCATACCCTTCAGAAAATATATGCTAATACAAAATCTGTTATTCTAGCAACTTTCTAAATTTATAAGAGAAATTTTTGAAAAAAAAAATCTCTCTATTTTTGGCCCTTTGTCCCCCTACAGTTTCTGGTTTTGTCAAGATTTCTTATCTATAGATGTTGAAAAGTAAGAAGATATTATGTTTGGAATACAGAAACATTGATGCTGTTCTCTAATTATTTGACTTATTCTTATTAGATTGTGTTTTCCTACTGGTTTGCTAGTTGCGTGATCATAAATTGGCTTTGCAATTAAAAAAAGAAAGAGAGAGTAAAAGGTATATCATGATCTACACACCAAAGAAGGGGTTGCAATTTCATCTCACACATTAATTTCTACACTTTCATGACCTAAACAAAAATATAATCAATAAAGGGGCAGCTCTGTTTTACATCCTTCTCTGTACTGACCTTATCTGAAAACAAACCATTAACTACCACATGAACCCATGAGAAACCATATACTTACTGGATACATTATAAACAATGGCATCAAACCGTAAACCTTCAAAATATCGCAAGTACGTGAATGAAGTAAACTGCTTAAAGCTTTATCTGTATCATGAGGCATCAATGTCAGACTCCTGGTTACTGAGATGAGGAACATTTTTGATGAGAGGAAATATTTTCTGAATCTTTTGCATGGATGGCTAGATGCAGTCACTTATTAACAGATGGAGACAAACACATAAGTGCAACTATAAAATCTTAGCAAAGATTTTGTAGTCAAAATTGCATATAGCAATTGGATGCCGACTGCAAACATCAGTCTTCTCATTCTTTTAAAATGCATTTTATAGCAGAATTCCACCTTCTTTTCATACATAATAGCAGGTTCAAGCATTCATTTGAGACATATGAAAAATAACTGTTTTTGACCTAGACGACTTTCTACATAACAGGCACATCCAATAGTATCTCCACCAGGACCACTATTTGCATTCACCTAGCTCGGCGTACTACCCAGTTTGGGGACACTAATGGCCCATTCCAAGTCCCTACACTGCTCAACAGTAAGAATAAGAAATTGCCAGAAGGTAGAACTGCAACTCACTTCCAGACTATGTAAATAGGACACATACTGTGCCACAGCCTATAATGTATTGGTTTTGAGTACATCTATTAACTCCTGTAGTATCACTTAAAAATCCCATCAACATTTATGTTATTTTAAGTATTTTTCCAAATAAAGGAGTAACTATCCCACAATAAATGCTTATGAAATGTATCCTGCATATATTATATGTTCTGCTCATACATAACCCACTCTACCTGATGATATAAGACATCCTTAGCTTCTGCTAGATAACCATATGCTTTCAGGAAACAGGAATATTGTTGACATTCCAAACATCTGTGTTTACTATATTCCCTTACATTGTCTTGACAATATTTAGATTTGAAATTAATCGATCAGGTAGTCTGCCACTGAATAATTTTCTGAAAACAGAATCTGAACTCCTTTCTGTTAAAAGTCCTCTCAAGTCCAATGCACCATCAGGTGTAAAATATCATACTATACCATACCATGCCATACCATACCATACCATACCAAACCCAAATCACTGTATGGTAGATACCAAAAAGATACCATAAATGGCACACTGATTACTAAGCCCTAAAATATAGTGCCAATGATAACATTCTATCAACAAGAAAGTAAAAAAAAAAGCCATGTTCAGCCAGCAAG
>NC_056735.1:473163086-473168086 GCF_019279795.1 Protopterus annectens
CTAATACTGTACCCTATACTATTTGTTTGGTTTGACCTGTTTTCAGGTTGGGGAGAGAGGGAATTTATTCCTATCTTCCTTTTTAAAACTCTAAAACTCTAAAAACATAAGGTATGTTTCTGCAGGAGAAAAACAAAAAGTGCAACACATGAAAATCGTACTGTATTTCTTTGATATTTTTTGATGGTTGCTTGAGAGTGCCAGTTGTTTGAGTTTCAGTTAACTGAGAGTTTACTATATTCTTACAAATGAGAACATCTCTAGAAGGCACTGTGATAAAGCTCATGTTGATAGTATGCAGCATGTGGTTAAAAGAAATAGGCACAAGCACATGCAGCAACTGTAACCCCTGCAGCACTCACTGGTACAACCCAGAACTTTCTAGCAAATTCCAGATCTTACACAGTCTCAGTGAAACATAAAAATGAGTCAGCAAACTCAAAGCATGTACCCCCACCCAGTTTCATTGCCAACCGTCAAAGTTGTGGTGGAAGTCATGAATCTAAAAGAGAGAAATTAGCTTTTGGTCAACAATGCCACAAATGCAATAAATGGAATAATTTCAAAAGGTTTTGTAAATCAAAAGAGCCACATTCTTTTATTAAAAGGGAACATTTTAACAAATGAGATGTTTAGTTAGAAAGTGGCAGTTCTACTCTTTATGTTGATGGTGTGTCAGTGCATCATGAAACAGACAATGCAGTTAGATTTAAGGGCAAAGAATTAATTATTTTCTACTGTTCGGATAAATGGCAAACCCACAGAGCTCAAAGTTGACACAGGTTCTAAGTGCAATGTTATATCTGCAGAAACATTTGCTAGAGTGTGTAAAGGTGAAAGGCTTGATTTGGCAAGGTGTGCAAAGCTTGTTGCTTATGGAGGTAAAGAAATTCAAACCGAAGGCTCAGTAGTGCATGCATGTTACTCTGCTAGAAGAAGGTACGACTTGTTGTTTTATGTGGTCAAGAGGCTTATCCAGTCATTATTAGGGCTCAGAGACAGTTTGAAAATTGCACTGCTTTCACTTAATAAGGAAGTCCACCATGTTAGCTTAAAGGACCACTACTTTAATTTTGCCCAGCAAATTGTTTCTGCCTATGCTGATATTTTCCAAGACAAACTAGACAAACTTCCAGTTGTGCACTCCATGAAGTTAGACTCAGAGGTCAGTCCAGTTATCAGGCCTGCATGCAAAGTTCTAATAGCTATGCAGGATAGAGTCAAAGCTGAGTTAGATAAAATGGCAGGTCAAGGTGGGATTTTTCCAACTGAAACTCCAGCTGAATGGATATCTTACATGGTGGTAGCTCATAAGAAAAGCTCAGATGACATCAGAATATGTATTGATCCAAGAGATTTGAAGAAAGCATTTAAAAGACCTCATCATCCAATGCGCACAGTCGAATAAGTCACATCCTTAATGCCAAATGCCACTATTTTTTCTGTCTTAGATGCAAAGAGTTCATTTTGGCAAATTCAACTTGACAAAAAATCATTATTGCTCACTACTTTTAGTACTCCATTTAACAGGTACAGATTTTTGAGAATGCCATTTGGGATGCATTCTGCAAGTGAAGTCTTTCAATGTGCAATGGGGCAATTTTTTTCTGGGTATCCTTGTGCTGTCATAGTAGATTACATATTAGTAGGAGGTCATGATGAAGCTGTACATGACAGAAACCTCAGAAAAGTTTTAGAAAAGGCACATCAAGTGAATCTTAAGCTCAGTCCACACAAATGCAAATTCAGGCTACAAGAAGTTACTTATGTTGGTCATTTATTTACAAGTACAAGCCTATGACCAGACCCTTCAAAACAAACAGCAATTCTTGAGTTGCCATCTCCAGACAATGCTCAAGCCCTGCAACATTTTCTTGGCATGGTTAACTGCTTAGGCAAGTTCATTCCAGACTTGAGCCAACTTCCAGCACCACTCAGAGAGCTGACATGTAAAGATGTGTCCTGGTCTTGGTTAGAGCAACACCAAAGAGCATTCGCTGTCCTAAAAATTAATTGTAAGTCCACCAACTCTCAGATACTATGATGTTCACAAACCAGTTACACTTTCCTGCGATTATTCAAAATTTGGTCTTGGTGCAGTCATTCTACAAGAGGATCAACCTGTTGCCTATGCATTGAGAACTTTTACCCAAACCGAGATGCAGTATGCCCAGATAGAGAAATTGTGTTTGCATGTTCGAAGTTCCATGATTATATTTATGATAACCTATCCAGATCAAAACAGACCACCAACCATTAATCACTATCTTGAGAAAGCCAATGCATTCAGCTCCAGTCAGACTGCAACATATGATGCTGAGATTAGAAAAGTACAATTTCAATCTTGCCTGCAAGAAAGGCAAACTTCTTTGTCTTGCTGATACATTATCCAGATCACCCAGAAACACCGCAGAATAGCATGAGAATGAGAACCTTGATTTTGAAGTCATAGAAGTAAGAAATTTTTCTTCCACACATCTTGATGAGCTGAGAGATCACACAGCCACAGATCCAGTTTTCCAGAGGCTTAACCACTTTATCAATCAAGGATGGCCATCAAAGCAATCTAGTTTATCTCAAGAAGTGCAACCTTATTTTTCCATAAAGAGATGATGTTTTGTCTGATAAAGATATCATAATGAAAGGTCCAAAAGCAATTGTTCCAAAGTCTTTGCAACAGGAGTACATTACTATCTTGCATTGTGGTCACCCAGGAAATAAATCTACCAAAAGAAGGGTGAGAAACTAATATTTTATCCTTCTATTTCACAAGACATTGAGACAGCATTTTTATCTAGTTTGGTGTGTAATAGTACAAAGCCATATCAACAGAAGGAACCACTTCAGCTTAACCAGATTCCAGAACTACCTTGGTCAACAGTAGCCATTGATATCTTCGAGTGGAATAGTCAACATTATTTGGTGTTAGTAGACTCTTACTCCAATTTGTTCGAGCTTGACTTACTTCCTAACCTGGCATCCAGTACAGTCATTACTAGGATGAAGCATCATTTTGCAGTACATGGGAGTACATGGGAGTCTGCACAAAGTTATTTCTGACAATGGTATGCAGTTTACAAGCCAACAATTCAAAAAAATTGCTGAAAAATGGGACTTTACTCATGTCACAAGTAGTCCAGAGTACCCGCAGTCAAATGGTTTGGCAGAACTGCACGTTCTAGTTCAAAGTTCAAAGCAGTTACTAGAGAAGTCAAAACAAGATAATAGTGACGTTTTCCTGAATATCTTGAATCTCAGAAATGTTCCTCGTGATAAACATCTTGGTTCACCTGCTCAGAGACTTCTGTCCAGACAAACCAGAACCACATTACCAATCAGTAGTCAGTTGTTGGTTCCATGTGTCAAGAACAACAGATCAGTGAAAGCCAATCTGTTGAAGAAGCACCTAACCTAGAAGTCTTACTATGATAAGACCAGCAAACTGCCCAATCCATTATGAGAGGGAGAAGTGGTAAGGATACAAACATCCAAAGGTCATGATCGGGTTGGTGTCGTGAAGAATACTGGTCCAGAGCTGAGACTGTACATTGTGGAATCAGAAGGAGCAACTTTTAGGTAAAATTGGAAACATTTGAGGCTGGTGTCTGAGCTTATAACACAGCACATAGCCTGTGAGAAAGACTCTTTATCTCAGAGTGAGTTGTCCAGTGCTCCAATTCCAGAGGAAGTTCCAGAGGACATTCCTGCTCCTATGATGAATCCAGAAGTTCTTAATAGGAGTTGTGCACAGCAGACTGTCCCTGTTGCTAAATTTGGTCCCAACTGTTATGTTATGAGATATGGTCAAATCTCTAAACCTTGCAGCAGATATGAAGTAACTTGGACATGAACATTGTATTTTGTTTCTGATGGATATAGTAATGTATGCCTAACTCTGATATTGTTTTGTATAATGGGTGATCTTTTTTAAGAGGGAGGATGTAGATCAATATGTATGTATATACCTTTAAGAAGCTATCCAAGGGCTTCCAGAAGTGTATAAATACTGACCACATTCAAGTCTGACTGCTATTTTGTACCTGGCTGTTGAGATGAAAGCATGTATATATGTAAGGTCTGTCTGTTAACTAATTTGTTCTTATTTAAAGATGCTGCTATCCATCCTGATGTGCTTCTGTTTATTAAAGCATCTAAATGAAACCCCAAGCCATTTTGTTATATGTGTTAGAGACAAACCAGAGACAGTAACCTAACTGTTTAGCAATCATCATTTATAGCTGTTTTTGGCTTTAGTTGTCTTTTATTTTTTTTTCTGTAGCTATTCTTTGTTGACATTACCTGTTTGGGTTCACATTATATTGTCGAAGTCTATAAGTGTGATTCTTGGAACTGGGAAAACAAGTGCAACAAAAGAGAAGTATGTACTCATTCCAGCACTGCTGTATCTTTCACCTCTTTTCAAAGGTAAGGCTGTCTCAAAGTTAGTAAAAATAAGTAGTGGGAGTGTTGGGGTGTTGTGGTTAGCCCCCTCCCCAACATAAAAAGGAAAAGCATGGAAAAACACTTTAAATGAGTAACAGCCAACCTTGTACTTTGCTGTTATTTACAAAACATCACGCTTCATTTTTTCAGAGTTTAGGGACTCACTGTATTGTGTCTCAAACTTCGGATAGATTGAATTCCCCTAATTGCTAAGTTGTTTTCATTTGGGATAAAAAAAATAGCATGAAGCTGACATCTGAAAGAAGAAAAACCTTTTGAATTAACAATGAAAGACATACTAGAATCCGGCTGTAGTAAACATTCTTATATTTATAAAATATTTTTATGTACATCAGTCCTCCTCTTACTACTCCTCACAACCAATTGATTCATTCATCCCCTCATCACCAAAACTGAGAGTCAGTTAAGATCAGTTATTCAGACAACCAGCAAGGGTGGTTTAAGGATTTTACTAGAATCACCCACATCTGCACTCACACTTCGATGAACAGCAGTGGTGTGCAATGGACTAACTGCTCTAGTTCAGCCTCACTTCC